>NW_015539898.1:1993928-2000282 GCF_001515605.1 Sinocyclocheilus anshuiensis | reverse complement strand
TGTGTGTGTGTGTGTGTGTGTGTGTGTGTGTGTGTGTGTGTGTGTGTGTGTGTGTGTGAGACGATGTCCATTTGTGTAGTTTTTTGAGTGGATATTGCTGTTGAAATTGCAGTGAGAACATCTAAAGTTGTATTTAACAAAGACTGGCATATGTATATTTCTTTACATTGTACTGAACTAAACACTGCAGAAATAACATAATAAGCAATTATCATAAGCAGTTGTATATTGTGTGATATTAAAGAAGTATTCATATGTATGATGCATGTATGTGTCTGTCTGTAAGCCAGAGCTAAAAATGCAGTCACATATACATCAGAGTGGCATTCCCAATCAAATAAATAAACAAACAAGCAAACAAACATATTGGGTGAAACAGTTCATTCAGTGTGACAACATTTTGTTTAGACATCATTTTGAAGCAAAACAATTTTGACATTTGCTTGCTAACTTGACATCTACAGTACTTACTATATTCTGATATTCTACTGTTACCAGGCCGAGTAGAGGTTGCCCTGGAAACTGCAAAAAATCACAGCATGTAGTTAAAGTATTAAAACAGAACTGTTAAAAAAAAAAAACGTCATTTAAGTAGCTACCATGTTGAAAAAAACACGTCGTTGTTTAATTCTCTGAGTGCTACTGCTTACCATGTACGAATAAACTTAGGAAATGGACCCCAGCTGTATTTTTGAATTTGTCTTTTGAATCCAATATATTTATTCTACACAATGTCCATTGAGGAAGAGTGTTTGATCTTACCCATGGTTTTCGTTGCTGTGCTGGTTGCCAGGTTTGATTTAGATTGAAAGTCTACTAATAGACAAATAACACATTGCAAATCACTTATCAGACGGGAATCATTTCTCAAATTTAAAATGATCTAGAATAACCAGAACATTTTTTATTAGTAACTTACCAGTTTTACTGTATGTTGTTGTTTCAGAAGTGGACCTTACAGTTAATGCTGCTGAAAATACATTGTGACATTTGCAGTTATGTACAGTAAACACATTCCCACAGAACACGTTTTTGCTTTGAAAAACTCGAGAAGCGGCAAATGGAATGGGAAAAAATGCATAGCCTCAAGACGTGTTTTTAAAAAGTTACATTTTACCAATAAACTTTGAATCAGGATCCCAGCTGTATTTTTTAATATTATTTGAATCCAACATATTAATTCTACACAGTGACTTTTCTCATTGAGGAGGAGTGGATAAACTTATTCAGGGTTTCCTTTGCTGTGCTGGTTGGCAGGTTTGTCTTGGATTGGACATCTACTAATATAAAAATCAAATATAGCAAGAGGATTCACTTTTCAGAAAAACATTGTTTCTCAAATTTAAGTTAGAATAACCAGAAATGCTGTTACTGTATTAGTAACTTTGTTACTAATGTACTAATGTTTATGTTGCTATGTTATTAGTAACCAATTTTACTGTATGTTGTTTCAGAAGTGGCCAGTATAATTCATGTGAAAAAAAGACATTGTGAAATTTGCCGCAACATATATTAAATGTTGAATAAATAATCATGAGTTTGAAAGAATGATTGTCGTTTTGAGGACACTCAGAATGGAGTAAGAATAACTGATTTACAAACTCAGTTACTCACAGGTTGTCATGGCTGTTGTAGTCGTATGTTCAGTGGTGGTTGATGTTGAAACTGCAGACACAATTTATCAGAATTACAGGAGTCATTTTACATTATTTACAAACTTTAAAACAAAGTTTGTTTGTTGAAGGTACAAGTCTTTCAAATACAAAAATACCATATTTCAGTCCTTTTTAGTCCTTTTGTAATATAATTTTGGAGGTAAAACAACAGCACAAACATCCATATTAGCAATTGATTTGATGATTTCAAGTTTCCATGTATCAGACATAGTCTAGCTCTCTGACCTCTAAACTATGATCACATGATTAGCTCAAGCAGCTCTTTCTTTCTTACATGTATTAGATTATTCACTTTTCAAAGTCACACTGTGGTTTTAGTTTTTGTCTGAAAATAACTTAAAAAGAACGTTTTTCTGTGTTAGAATCAAGACTTCACAGATTACTGTCTACTGATTCAGTGTCTGACAGCAGCATCACACAACTGCTAGAATCAGCGTCAATATGTTGTTTCTGAATGAGTCTGTGGTGCCCCAGGGATTATGATCAACAACATTCAACTTTCCAATATTTAGTATATTTGTTCTTTCAGTGTTGTACAGCCTATTGAAAGCGTCTTTATAAAAAATATCCATCCAGACTTATTACACAGATATTATCATTCCATTTTCTCATTTTAGTTTGTTTGTTGAAGATACTGACTTCACTTTTTTTATTGGTCAATCCTCCTTCATGATTTCATAATATCCTTCTGGCCTACATAATAAATCATTCTGGCTAATAAGAATTTTATAGGTGTCTCTAATCAAGTGCTTTTATTTAAAAAAAATAATAATTATAACAGTGTGATAACAACTCACCCCTGATGGTGTTTGTGTCTCTGATGGTGTATGTGTCACTGTGTGTTGATCTGATCTCCGGTTCAGTCTTGAGTGAATAAACACAGATCAGCTGTCTGCTGTTCACTGATCGTGTGAAGAGTTCACTACGACTTACATAAAACATACAAAGATTCTTTCCAGACTGACTCCACTTAGAGTCACGTTGATACAGAAGAACATCGTCCTCAGTGTAGAGACTACAGTTGAAATCAGCTCTGACTGAAAGTGGTATTTCACATGATATGCTGAGCTGGTCATCATCATCACTAACACTGATGAAGGGTTTCAGAAGTGCATCTGTTTAAAGACAAATGATCCAGTTACTAAAAACACTACCATAACAGTTTCCAAATCACAAGAACAGCAGTGAAATGTTTACAGGCACATATTTTGGGGTTCTAAAAACCCAAATAAGACAACTGCTGATTATATGCAATTATATACAGTGGCATGCGAAAGTTTGGGAACCCCTTGCAGAATCTGTGAAAATGTCAATAATTTTAACAAAATAATAGAGATCATGCAAGATGCCTGTTATTTTTTATTTAGTTCTGTCCTGAGTAAGATATTTTACATAAAAGATGTTTACATTTAGTCCACAAGACAAAAAAATAGCTGAAATTATAAAAATAACCCCATTCAAAAGTTTGGGAACCCTTGGTTCTTAATACTGTGTGTGGTTACCTGGATGATCGATCTCAAAATCATACAGTCACTGCTGGAAAGGGTTCAAATATGCAAAAGATGCTGGAAAACTGAAGAATCTGCAGGACATGGAGGATTTTTCTGAAGAACAGTGCTAGGTTTAACTGTTCAGAACAAACAAGGGACTCATGAACAACCATCACAAAACAAAAAACAGTCGTGGATCATCCATCCAAACTTTTGAAGGGGGTTATTTTTATAATTTCAGCAATTTTTTTGTCTTGTGGATTAAATGTAAACATCTTTTATGTAAAATATCTCACTCAGGACAGTACTAAATAAAAAATAACATGCATTTTGTATGATCTCTCTTATTTTGTTAAAATTATTCACATTTTCACAGATTCTGCAAGGGGTTCCCAAACTTTCGCATGCCACTGTATACAAAATATTCTACAACAAAATGAATGTCAGTTAGGTTCACATGTAACCTACTGATCAACATGTTGAAATATTTTAGACAATGACACTTTGTTCACTACAAATGTGAACACACAGTATTGAATCAACATTAAACAACAGAGTTCACTTACTGTAAGACTGAACCTCCATCAGGAGCTGAAAAACTATGAAGATGAACAACTCCATTACAGCGAGTGTGAGAGAAGAGACGAGACTCACACAATGAGTGAATTAGGAAGTAGCACATCTGACCACAGTCCTTTTTTATGAAGATGAACGTAATCATGACACCACACTCACAGCTGTGTGCACTGTAACATGTAAGTGAACCTTTACTTTACACTGTAAAATCTGATATGTTCAGAATAAACAAAACATTGAAGTAAACTAATTTATTTTAAATCAACTAACTCAAAAAATAAATTAACAGAACTTTTATTTCATACTGTAAAATTCATAATAAAACTTTTAAGGTTAAACACTAGTTAGGAACTACACTCCAGCATGTGCTATGGTAGCTATCAAAGAGACTATCACTATACCTAACCACAGGCTCTACTCTTCACCACAATGGTACAAAACAGAAACCCAAGTAAATTCCAACATAACAGAACATTAAATACTAACACATCTCTCCCTATATTAATCTTGTGCAAAAACAAAGCAAAATAACACTTCATTACAACATTTATTTTCCTTACACAGTCTGACGCAAAGCATGCTGGGAACTTGAAATCCGCTGGATAGTTTACCCAAAAATAAAAAAATTATGTCATTAATTTGCTCACCCTCATGTTGTTCCAATCCCCTAAGACTTTTGTTCATCTCGGAACACAATTGAAGAGATTTTAAATGAAATCTGAGAGGTTTCTGTCCCTCACAGATGAATCCTATGAGTCCAAACAGAAATAACGCCATGAGCCTGTCAAAAGAAAAAAAATAATGATTTAATCCATGTTTATATTGCAATAAGAGAATACATTTCATTGCACTAATTCAGATTTATTATGCGCAGTTTTTATTATTAAATTCATTTTAAATGAATATTCAACATGATATGATCATGAGAGAATGAAATTTCGAGGTTTGTGTTAGATTTTACAAATATTCAGAATAGCAGTTTTGTGTTGAGAGTGAATGAACAACCTTCAGAGTGAGTGTGAACAGTGTGAGGAACAGCTGCAACAGAAAATATCTCAGATTAAATCAGATTAGAGTTAAAAACTGAACTACTGTATTACAGACATCAGTGTTTCTATCTAGATTATATCACTGTTAAGAAAGGGGTTCTTTTTATTTAACATTTAACACAAATTTAATATTCTCTCATAAGCGAAGTAAAAAATATTCTTACATGTTTCCGTCTCTCTGGTGGAATCAGGCAGAGTAGAGGCTGCTGTGAAAACAGCTGATAGATTCAACAGTGTGTCAGAGTGTGATGTGATTTTTACACTGAAGCGGTTTAGTGAAATGAGCAAAATGCCTCTGTGTGCTTGTCGAGTATGTTTTATTTTAAATACAAGTTTCACTCAAGTTTTTGTCTATTGTCAAAGCTTCACCAGTAGAGGTCATGATTAAGACGTAAAATAGGATTCAACAATGTAAGTGTTCATTTAGTTTGGAAATAAAATTCTACTTAGTACTGCTCTTAGTACTACTCTACTAGGAACTGGAGCCCTCCGTGGACTATACTCGGGAACTGTGAAGTAGAGGTCTACACGGAGGACCCGAGACCCGAGGACCCGGGACCCGACCCGGGATCATACGGGTTCGGGGCTATATTTTAAATGGTCAGCCGGGTCCGGGTCTGGTCCCAATCTATTACTTCGGGTCCCGGGTCTGTTTAACATTGTGTGTGATACCCGAGTCGATCGGACTCGGAGAACACCCGGCCGTTATCAGAGTCAGTCAGCGCTGTGCGTGTGTTGTTTTGTAACTTTCAACTTGTAAAATTAGGATGAGAAAAGTGTGAGTCGGTAATTTGAAATAAGGTGAAAAAAAAAAACACGAGCGACGTCATCAGAAGCAGGGTGGGCGGAGTTAATGCACACGCACAGTGATAATGAATACCTTCATGAGTGATGTGAGTTATTATTGATTATTCTTTTAATAATATTATGAATGAACCGTCTTGTTGTTATATCTAAAATTTTTGCTCAGACTCGGCTCAGAGAGCACAGAGATGATAGCAAATAAGTAAAGCTAACGTCAGCAGCCATGGCACTGGACGAGCAATCGTTATTATAATCCAAATGGGCAAACAGTCTAAATTATTATGCAAGTTGACTCGAGATACAAAAAATGCAAAACTGCAAAGTCGCATTTGTCATCCGTCACCGTGACAGCAAGTGGACTTTTGAAACTGGAATAATGAGTGGATTACGCATTTCAGTTGGCAAGAGAGGAATAACACTGATGGAACTTTCTTGGCAAGGAGGAATGTGTGCATCACAGTCAGGTACAAGGCAGAAGGCTTCTTACATTAGGTAAGACAAAAAGTTTAATTTTCGCAACTTGTTTATCGACTTGTTAATAGCAATTTGCTGTGGAATATGTGCCGATCGGGTCCAGTCGGGTCTGTGTCTTCCCGGCCGGGTTCGGGTCCATCTTTCAAATAAGTGACGGTCCGCGTCAGTTCCAGGTAGTACATTTTTGACATTTCTCGGTTCTGCACGGGCCCGGGTCCAACTTTCAAAATAATAGACGGGTCCGGGTCGGTTCAGTGTAGCACATTTACGGGTCTCTTCGGGTTC
>NW_015539898.1:1990586-1991312 GCF_001515605.1 Sinocyclocheilus anshuiensis | reverse complement strand
GGTAATGCCCACGCACGGTTATAATGGATACCTTCATGAGTGATGTGAGAGCACAGAGATGATAGCAAATAAGTAAAGCTAACGTCAGCAGCCATGGCACTGGACGAGCAATCGTTATTATAATCCAAATGGGCAAACAGTCTAAATTATTATGCAAGTTGACTCGAGATACAAAAAATGCAAAACTGCAAAGTCGCATTTGTCATCCGTCACCGTGACAGCAAGTGGACTTTTGAAACATGAGTGGAGAGTGGATTACGCATTTCAGTTGGCAAGAGAGGAATAACACTGATGGAACTTTCTTGGCAATGTGTGCATTGTGCATCACAGTCAGGGACAAGGCAGCTTGTTAATAGCAATTTGCTGTGGAATATGTGCCGATCGGGTCCAGTCGGGTCTGTGTCTTCCCGGCCGGGTTCGGGTCCATCTTTCAAATAATTGACGGTCCGCGTCGGTTCCGGGTATTACATTTTTCGTAATAATGTTTAACGTAATAATCAGGAGCCCTCCCGGGGCTAAACGGGGAATCAGGAGCCCTCCCGGGGCTTAACTGGAGGTCAGGAGCCCTTCTAGGGCTAAACGAAGAATCAGGAGCCCTCACTGGGCTAAACTCTGGGACAGGAGCCCTCCGTGGGCTATACTCGGGAACTGGTGCCCTCCGTGGGCTATACTCGGGAACTGGAGCCCTCCGTGGGCTATACTCGGGAACTGGAGCCCTCCGTGGGC
>NW_015539898.1:1985235-1990363 GCF_001515605.1 Sinocyclocheilus anshuiensis | reverse complement strand
CCGCCTGTCTCAACCCCCCCCGCCTCTGCTCACTCAAGCCGGCCTCCGCTCACTCTAGGCCTCCGCCTCCGCTCACTCAAGCTGGCCTCCGCTCACTCTAGGCCGCCGTGTGACGCTGTGTATTTAGTTGTGAAAGCGAAACTACTTTGCTTGGCCTTCCAAAAGAGGACACGGAGATGAGGCTTTGTTAGTGAAAGCACTAAAGGAATCCCTGGCAATGACTAAACTTCCAGCTCCGGAGCCATTCACGTTCACAGGTGACCCACTCAAGTTCACTGAATGGCGCACTTGCTTTAAAGCTTTGATTGAAAACAATTGTACAACCCCAGCACATAGGTTGTTCTATCTGAAAAGGTACATAAGTGGAGATGCACTTAGTGTACTAGAGGGAACCTTTTATAGGAGTGATGAGGATGCATATACGCAAGCTTGGGATGCCCTGAACAAGCGCTATGGGCACCCCTTTGTAATCCAAAGAGCATTTAGGGCAAAGCTGAGCAGCTGGCCAAAAATTGGACCCAGAGAGTCACTGAAATGAAGGGAGCTTAGTGATTTCCTCATCTCCTGCAAAAATGCAAAGCCTCATGTACATGGTTTGAGGGTTTTGGACGATTGTGAAGAAAATCAGAAATTGCTGCAGAAACTTCCTGACTGGGTAACAACTCGCTGGAATAGGTATGTCACTAAAGCACTAGATGAAGAGAAGCCATACCCAAGTTTCACTGAGTTTTCAGACTTTGTGGCAGAGGAGGCACGTATTGCATGTAATCCTGTTTCCTCTCTACATGCTTTAAAAAATGCAGATGAAAGGCCAGGGAAGGAGCAGAAACATCTCAAAGCCAGTGCTCTGGCGCAAAATGTTAAACCCATTACAAAGAGCTTGAGTGCACTGGAAAGAGAGAAAGGCTCCAAACCCAGCCATTCTGCCACTCAGGATAAGAAACAAATAGAATGTGTCTGTTGTCAGCTAAATCACTTTATATACAAATGTGAAAGGTTTGCGGCAATGCCTCTTGAGGAGAAGAAAAGGTTTGTCATCAACAACAAGATGTGCTTTATGCAATTTTCATGTGGTACTACATCTTGCTATCAGTGTTTAAAGCTGAATAATAGTGTGGTTTAAAGTAAGTTACCAACATGGATCAAAATAGATCAGACAGTGTCTTCGATCAAGTGATTCAAGCTCTTGAAGAGGAAAGGGCACAATTAGAGGGGAAATTAGAAACTGAAATTGATGTCTCAGACAGACAAAATTATGGGGAGCGTTTAGCTGAAATTAATGCAGATCTGGAAGTTAATAAAGCAAGATTCCAGGAATCATCCTTACGAGTTGAGCAAGAAGCTAGGCGATCAGAAAGAGAAAGGCGTCCAACAGAAAAAATGCTTGAGTTGAGACGTGACGAGTTAGCAAAAAGAGAACGGAAGTTTGTTCACATACTTAAACTTTAAAGCTGAAGCTCAGTTTATCAGATCTAAACTGAAAGAAGAGTGCTCTAAATCCGAGCTAGACGATATGATGGTGACTGCAGAGAAACGTGAAGCAGAGTTAAAACAAATATATGAGAGTATTCGTGCGTTGAACGTCCCATCTCAAGATATAAGGAGAATGGATAGCTGCACTTCAGTTACTAGTGAAATAACTGCATTAATGAAGAGACGTTGCGCAGAAGTTGGCACTAAGGAGTTTGATGTGGAAGCTGTAAAAGAATCGCTCCTGCAGTTATTGCAAAGAGATGACGCTAGGTCAATTTATGGATCAACTGTGTCAAGAGCAGAAAGAGATAGTCAGCAGGGAAGTCATATGTCAACAAAACATATGTTGACTAAACTTCCAGCTCCGGAGCCATTCACGTTCACAGGTGACCCACTCAAGTTCACTGAATGGCGCACTTGCTTTAAAGCTTTGATTGAAAACAATTGTACAACCCCAACACATAGGTTGTTCTATCTGAAAAGGTACATAAGTGGAGATGCACTTAGTGTACTAGAGGGAACCTTTTATAGGAGTGATGAGGATGCATATACGCAAGCTTGGGATGCCCTGAACAAGCGCTATGGGCACCCCTTTGTAATCCAAAGAGCATTTAGGGCAAAGCTGAGCAGCTGGCCAAAAATTGGACCCAGAGAGTCACTGAAATTAAGGGAGCTTAGTGATTTCCTCGTCTCCTGCAAAAATGCAATGCCTCATGTACATGGTTTGAGGGTTTTGGACGATTGTGAAGAAAATCAGAAATTGCTGCAGAAACTTCCTGACTGGGTAACAACTCGCTGGAATAGGTATGTCACTAAAGCACTAGATGAAGAGAAGCCATACCCAAGTTTCACTGAGTTTTCAGACTTTGTGGGGCACGTAGCACGTATTGCATGTAATCCTGTTTCCTCTCTACATGCTTTAAAAAATGCAGATGAAAGGAGGAGCAGAAAGCAGAAACATCTCAAAGCCAGTGCTCTGGCGCAAAATGTTAAACCCATTACAAAGAGCTTGAGTGCACTGGAAAGAGAGAAAGGCTCCAAACCCAGCCATTCTGCCACTCAGGATAAGAAACAAATAGAATGTGTCTGTTGTCAGCTAAATCACTTTATATACAAATGTGAAAGGTTTGCGGCAATGCCTCTTGAGGAGAAGAAAAGGTTTGTCATCAACAACAAGATGTGCTTTGGTTGTCTCAGAATCGGTCATATCTCCAAAAACTGTAGAAAGCGAGCTACTTGCAACATCTGTAGGCAGAGTCACCCCTCTCCACTTCATGAAGAACGTTTTCAAGGAGGAAAGCTAGAAGCTTCACCTGAGGAAAGGGCTTCCACTAGCTTATGCTGTGCGGGAATGGTCAACTGTAATCGCACTTCAATGATCGTTCCAGTATGGGGTGGCTATTGGATATTAGGTGCGAGCAAGGTAGTGGCCAAGTACATCAACAATTGTGTTACTTGCAGGAAGCTGCGCAGACCAGCTGAAGAGCAACGTATGGCTGATCTTCCAGCTGACAGAGTAGAACCTTCACCCCCATTCTCATACTCAGGAATTGACTGTTTTGGTCTCTTCTATACGAAACAAGGTCGGAAGGAATTCAAGAGGTGTGGTCTGTTGTTTACGTGCTTGAGCTCCAGGGCTGTACATTTAGAAATGTTAGAGGATCTCACGACCGATGCATTTCTGAATGCTTTAAGATGTTTCATAGCAATCAGAGGAGCCGTGCGACAGATCAGATGCGACCAGGGCACGAATTTTGTGGGGGCGAAGAATGAGCTAGAGAAAGGTTTGAAGGATCTAGACCAAGAGAGGATCTCTACCTATCTTGCAAGCAAACAATGTGACTTCCTTATGAATGTTCCTGAAGCAAGCCACATGGGAGGCGTGTGGGAACGCCAAATTAGGACAGTTAGGAGTGTAATGAACGCTGTTCTGGCACAAGCTAAAGGAAGACTGGATGACACCTCTTTAAGAACATTTTTCTATGAGGCAATGTCAATTGTAAATAGTCGTCCGCTTACCACTGACACAATAAATGACCCAAAGAGTGTTATGCCTTTGACGCCTAATCATCTGCTCACGATGAAGACCTCAATGCCTCTTCCTCCTCCTGGCAAATTTGTCCGTGAAGATCTGTATGCTAGGAAAAGGTGGAGGAGAGTGCAGTATTTGTCTGAACAGTTTTGGAGCAGATGGCGCAAAGAATATCTGTCCAACGTAAGCCTCAGACAACAGTGGCATACGCCTAGAAGAAATGTTCACGTCGGAGATGTAGTAATCGTCAAAGAGGACAATATTCCCAGAAATGAATGGAAGCTAGCTAGAGTCGTTGAGACAAGTGCAGACGATGATGGTTTAGTGCGGAAAGTTAAACTCAAAATGGGTCAAAGTAATTTGGGAAAGAAAGGTGAACGCTTGACGCAAACATCTTTCCTTGAGTGTCCAGTTCAAAAATTGGTGATAATAGTTGAGAACAATTCCTAAACAATGACTGAATGATGCAAAATAGATATCTCACCATCTAAATAAGAGTTGGTCAAGAGGAATCAAATAAAATGTAAATAATTCTTGTTACAAAGATATTGAAAGGAGTTCAAAGGTTAAGTGTCAGCTTATAGAAAAATTACCAGATTTATTTGATTCTGATCAGAACACAAATCTTTGTAATTTTGGTGGCAGTGTAGCTGTCGCAGAAAAGGTTGTATTTTCTTTTAAGTATTTCAGTCATTTATTTTGTGAAAAGGTATTTAGTTCACAAATGGTGTGTAATGTATTATGAATGTTCATTTGGAAATTGTATTTGAGTATTATAAATACTGGGTAATAGTGACACCTGCAGGTGAAATATGTGTAACGTTAGTTGAATTTGTCACGTGATCTAGCCATGTGAGTATCAGATCCACAAAGAAATGCACAAATGCTAAGAGCTGATCGATTGTAAGATTATTTGTTAGAAGGAATGCCTACATAAATGTCCTCTAATGTCTCCTGGATTTCTGATTAGAAGGCGCACACGGTATGTTGTTTATTCTTTGGATTTCATCTGTTAATTTGCAAAGTTAATGTACTGTGTGTATTGATATTGGTTCAGTAAGAAGCAGACTTGGTTAAACTGCGGTAAAAACAGAAACACACTCACAGGTTATGTATCTGAAGGTAATTTTATTTGTTTCAGTTTTTCACGGTGTCATGATGTAAAGATGTCAAGATGTTGATATCCAAAGGGTGTCACGATATTCAAGTGATGTCGAAATAGGATCAAGATGACGATGACGCCGATACTTATACTCTTTGAAAAGAAGACATTAAACGTTAAGACATCAGTTGAAGCGTGATTCTTTTAATCAGAAGAAAACCTTCAGGAGCCGTTACAGCAGGTAACATGAATCTTTGTGGTTTTAATCAGAATAAAGTTCAAACAGAAATCAGCATATCAAAATGAGCTTTTGCATATTTGGATTCATATATAATATATTAATTTGCCTATACTTGAACACACAGTCATGCATCAAACATACATTTTGTAGTTGCTAGATAAGGACTATATACATACTGGATTAGATCCAGGTTTATTTAGGGACCAGTTTTCAACATATCTAACATTTCAGTTTGGTTTCCATGTCCTGCTCGTCCTTTTGCATCTGCCTTAAAGTACAG
>NW_015539898.1:1981099-1983056 GCF_001515605.1 Sinocyclocheilus anshuiensis | reverse complement strand
ATAAAAAAATGAAAATTGATTTCTGGTTAAAACAAAAATCCCACTCTTTTTGCCTTTTCATGTCTATTCATGTCTTTTTATTTTTTTTTTAAACAGGACTTTTTAAAGTCCCAATGTCCTCTACAGAGACATGGCATAACATATGAATAAAATATCATTTTTCAAACATTTAATTTTTCAACATTTTTCTTATGCTCTAAACAATGTAATGACATGACAAAATACTAAATTCACAAAACTGTTTTTTCCTGGTAGTCAGGACTGTTTGGTGTCAGAATAGGAAAAGCTGCCGATTTATTGGAGTTTGATTAAGGACACATTGTGATGGCCCGGGCCTTGTGGGTTGTTTACATGTAACTATAGAGAGTGTAGCTGTCGCAGAAAAGGTTGTATTTTCTTTTAAGTATTTCAGTCATTTATTTTGTGAAAAGGTATTTAGTTCACAAATGGTGTGTAATGTATTATGAATGTTCATTTATATTTGATATTTGAGTATTATAAATACTGGGTAATAGTGACACCTGCAGGTGAAATATGTGTAACGTATTTGTCACGTGTCACGTGATCTAGCCATGTGAGTATCAGATCCACAAAGAAATGCACAAATGCTAAGAGCTGATCGATTGTAAGATTATTTGTTAGAAGGAATGCCTACATAAATGTCCTCTAATGTCTCCTGGATTTCTGATTAGAAGGCGCACACGGTATGTTGTTTATTCTTTGGATTTCATCTGTTAATTTGCAAAGTTAATGTACTGTGTGTATTGATATTGGTTCAGTAAGAAGCAGACTTGGTTAAACTGCTGTAAAAACAGAAACACACTCACAGGTTATGTATCTGAATGTAATTTTATTTGTTTCTGTTTTTCACGGTGTCATGATGTAAAGATGTCAATATGTTGATATCCAAAGGGTGTCACGATGTTCAAGTGATGTCGAAATAGGATCAAGATGGCGATGACGCCGATACTTAAACTCATTGCAAAGAAGACATTAAACGTTAAGACATCAGTTGAAGCGTGATTCTTTTAATCAGAAGAAAACCTTCAGGAGCCATTACAGCAGGTAACATGAATAAATAACTGAAATGGAGCAAAGGTACCCAGACTCTATTTTAATCATTCTTGGAGATTTTAACAAATCAAATCTCTCCCATGAACTGCCAAAATACAAGCAGCACATTACGTGTCCCACCAGAGACAGTAATATATTGGATCACTGTTGCACAGCAATAAAGGATGCATATCACTCTCCCACGAGCAGCTTTGGGGCTCTCTGATCACTGTTTGGTTAATCTTATACCGACCTACAGGCAGAAACTGAAATCAGCTAAACCTGTTAAAATGCTATCGGTGTTATTGCAAAACTCATAATCATAAAATTACATCTTAATATTAAAAAAGGTGCTCACCAGTTGTAGGGTTTATTGTGGTCTCATAACAAGTACTGGATTCTGTAGCCAGAGTTGCTGAAATATTAAGAACTTACTCAAAGTTGTTGGTAAAAAAGAAATCATCACAATTGTTGTGTCGCAGTTTACTCACTTTTTGGCTCTATTGTTGTAGGACTTGTAGAAAAAGTTGGTGTTAAATCTGCAGAGAAAACTTTGCCATGTTATAAAATAATCATCACAAAAGTTAATAATAAATATCAGATGAACTTACATAATGTTCCCTTTGTTATTGGTGGTGACTGAATTTGCACAGGAAAAAAAAAACTATAGAGGAATAAAATATATGTTAAAAAAACATTGTTCAGACTTGAATTAACATTTAAAGGGGTCATATGATGCGATTAAAATTTTTCCTTTCTCTTTGGAGTGTTACAAGCTCTTGGTGCATAAAGCAGATCTGTAAAGTTGCAAAGACTAAAGTCTCAAATCCAAAGAGATATTCTTTATAAAAGTTAAGAGTCAGCCACGCCTACCTAAAACGGCTCGTTCTAACACGCCCCCACA
>NW_015539898.1:1980041-1980985 GCF_001515605.1 Sinocyclocheilus anshuiensis | reverse complement strand
ATAAACACATTTCATTACACCAAATACACAAAATAATGTTCTTTTTAGCAACATCATATGACCCCTTTAATGTGAGAATGTGAAGATTACTAACATTACAGACCTGTTAGGTTGTACTTGTCACTTTGTGGTCGTTTGGATGTAGCATTTTTTGGAGAATAACTGCAGCTCACTACTTTATTCTTGACTGACTTCAAATGAATTGAAAATTCATATTCCATAACTGTAAAACCACACTGTGTTTTTCCAGACAGTTCATGAGACTGTACCTTTTTAAAATGTGGAAATTCATCTCCAAGAGAAAGAAAACAAGTATAACCACCATTATCTAAGTTCAGAGTCATGGATAACTCTAATGTCCGATCTACAAGCACACAAAATCAGATGATAGAAAAGCATTAGATTATGATAATGCTTATTAAAAGCATTGTTTATCACTTATAAACAATACTCATTGCTAAAGAGTGAGATTTTTACTGTAATATTTAGTTAATTCATAGTTTATAAACTGTAGTTAATACATTAATAGACTATACAAATAGTGAGTTCTTCATTCATTGTCACTGTAGTTAACACAATTATTATTGTTTAATTAGCTCATATGTAAAGCGTTAGATAATGCCTGTTAACAACTTGTTAACCGTAAAGACTTTTCACTAGGTCACAGAAAATGGGAAAATGTCATTAATTAAGTGCTTTAAACCAACCTTTATTGAACATCAATTGCATTCATATTCAGTGTTCCTTAAAATGTTAACAAATACATTAAGGACATGCACACACACATACACTGGCATAAGTGGTATACGGGAGCTCTCCATAGGCATAGCATAATGCTTTTTATACTGTCCAAACTGTTTTTGGACAGTATAAAACCTACCCATCAGATATATATATATATGTGTGTGTGTGTGTGTGTGTGTGTGTGTGTGTGTGTGTGTGTG
>NW_015539898.1:1961660-1979955 GCF_001515605.1 Sinocyclocheilus anshuiensis | reverse complement strand
CACACACCAGATATATATATATATGTGTGTGTGTGTGTGTGTGTGTGTGTGTGTGTGTGTGTGTGTGTGTAAAAGTAAAGGTTAGTTTAAAGCACTTATTTAATGACAGTTTCCTATTTTCCATGACCTAATCTGAAGTGAGAACAGTTCATTAGTTTACATATAAGCTAATTAAACAATAATAATTTGGTTAATTACGGTGATAATGAATGAAGAACTCACTATTTGTATAAAGTCTATTAATGTATTAACTACAGTTTATAAACTCTTAACTAACTATAAACTAATAGTTTACAAATGATTTGTTAGTACTTAATTAGTGTATACTTATTATAAAGTGTTACCATATCTATTTCAGATAAATAGTGTTCATATCGATATCGGAATTATATCGTATCGACCGAAATTAAGAAATATATCGTGATATCAATTTTGGCCATATCGTCCAGCCCTAATTGGTAGTACCTAAAATCAGCACCTGTGACAAAAATATTGAAGACAAAAATGTGCGTACTATCCTAGAGCAGAGGAGAACAGCCACTTAATATGAAATATAGCATTTTATTTAAAACAAAATTAAGTTGAGGTTGAACCTCCAGAAAGAGTGTAAAGATGAGGAGGATGAGCAGCACCATGTCAGTGTCACATGAAAGAGTGATGAACTGACATACAGACACACCACAACAATACATATATGAGGAAGTAGGAAATAATGAAAGGAAACCTGTAAAACAAATGCCACGATTTGTCTCTATAAAATGAAACATATGACACAGACATTAGTTTGTGTTTGTCTGAAGTGATAATGTCTTTCAAAGCCACAGCACACCATTGTGGTTGAGCAGAGATGGAACTCCAGACATCTGCTGTTTAATAATAACTTGAACTATTTAAGATCTGTTTTCAGTCATTTATTTAAAAACTTGAAAACAGTGATTTAAAACTGTTGAGCATTTTTTTTAATTAAATAAAAATTAGAACACCACAACAGAACATTTTAACTAAAAAGGCAAAATGTAGCCATTTGTTATTGTGAGCCCATAAGACTTTTTTCATATACCTGTAAAGCTTTTAATTGATTCCGATTTTAAAGGACCCATTACATAACCTATATCGGCTATAACTCAATGTACCATAATGCATAAGTGGTAAAACTTGTGTTAATGAGAAGACTGCCATCATGTTGAATATATGACTGTGAATCCATGTTTTAGACAGCAGACTCATCTGACTCATACTGTACACAGTAATTGGATACCTGTATTGCAGTCTTTTGATACCTGAATTGCTGCAGGTTTCTCCGTTTCTCCGTGTCTGGTTTTCATTAAACTTCTTAATGTACACCATTCAAAAGATTGGGCTTGGTAAGATTTTTAAAATGTTTTCGAAAGAAGTCTCTCTTGCTCACTGAGGCTGCATTTATTTGATCACAAATACAGTAAAAACGGTAACATTGTGAATATATTATACCAATTTAAAATAACAGTTTTCTATTTGAATATATTTTATTCCTGTGTTGGCAAAGTGGGATTTTCAGCAGCCATTACTCCAGTCTTCAATATATGACTGTCCTTGTGTTCGTCTATACAACTGCCATTCACAATAACACGGTATAACAATTGTTATGTAATTATTATTGCTTAAAAGTATGCATATTCATGCTGTGTGCCTTCTGATGTGGTTATTCTGTTCATGTGAATCTACAGAAAATACAAGTAAACCGAAATCAGACAGAAGTTTATGACACAGTTTTGAAAGGTGTTAAGACACTGAAATTAGAAAGCAGAAGTTTAGCTTTTACAATAAAAGGCATTTGCTATGGAGGATTAAAGCCTGTTTAAAATTAAGATTCATCCATTCTGGCCTGCATTAAAAAAGTAGCAGGCAGAGTTGTATTCTTTCAGTGGACCTTCAGCTGACTGTAAACACTCCTGCTGTCACTGGAGATGGCCGGTTTGGTGAGGACGGTGTAATACAAATGATTCAGTTCAACCTGGAGGAAAATTAAATCTAAATCTTAAAATGAAGATAAATAACTGCATGTGCATGTGTGACCAGCTGATTTACTCACCTCATTTTGCATTGATTCGTCATTGTTTCCTGCATAACATGACACATCAGATGTCAAAAACTGACCATGATAGACTGATAGACTTTAGACTATAAGATATGATGTAGATATAGTTTTATCAGTTTAACTTTTTGAGAGAACTGACAAAATGAAGGTAACATAACATAAAGGGGACTCGTTTTACTCTTTACCTGGTGGTTGAGAGGGGGGTTGTATGAAGTTGATGGTTGAGTAAAGCACTGTATCTTCCTCTCCAGACTAAATAACAAAGAGTGATATATTAAACAGTGTGAAATATTAAAAAGATCCAATTAGCCATTCTAACAAATGTAAACTGATAATACTTACTGAGTCTGAACTGGCCGTTGGTAAAGAAAGTCCTACAATACAGACTGACATTTCAGCAAACCTTGGCCTCTATTTATGTTTTGAGTAAGAAATGGCTTACATTTTGGTAAAAACTTACCCTGTTTCTGTTTTTTGCTGCTGAATTCAATCCAAATCCTAGTTGATTTCACAAATATAATTTGTGCATATTTTCATTCTTTATCATTTCATTTTAAAGGAGTAGTTCACCCAAAAATTAACATTTGCTGACAATTAACTCACGCTCAGTGCATTCAATCTGGAACAGATTTGGGGACATTTAGCATTGCATCACTTGCTCACCAATGGATCTTCTGCAGTGAATGGGTGCCGTCAAAATGAGAGTCCAAACAGCTGATAAACATCACAATAATCCACAAGTAATCCACACCACTCCAGTCCATCAATTAACATCTTGTTAAGTCTTCACTTCATGTTGTGAAGTGAAAAGATGTGTTTGTAATAAACAAATCCATAATTAAGATGTTTTTAACTTCAAACCATTGCTTCTGGCTAAAATACAGTATGTGTCCCCTATGATATTGCTTTCTGCATTGACAACGTCATCTAGTCCGAATCATGAAATTATATGAAATATGCACAAATCAAACATTGTTTACAAGCAAAAACAGTCCAAAGCAGTTCTAAGCATATATGTGGGTGGATTTTGATTTGAGAGGACAACAGCGGATGGACTTTTTCACTGGAGGAAGCGTTATGGATTATTATTATGGATTATAGTCTCATATTTTGGCCAGAAGCAATGGTTTAAATTTAAATCACCTTAATGAGGGATTTGTTTCTTACAAATACACGGTTTTAACTTCACAAGATGTTAATTGATGGATTGGAGTTGTGTGGATTACTTGTGGATTATTGTGCTGTTTTTATCAGCTGTTTGGACTCTCATTCTGACGGCACCCATTCACTGCAGAGGATCCATTGGTGAGCAAGTGATGGAATGCTACATTTTTCTAAATCTGTTCTGATGAAGTAAGAAAAATTTTAGGTGAACTATTCCATTAATGATTTCATATATGTACTCAAAATATACTCCGATACTTCCTCACCTTTCTGCCTTTGACTTTCCTGCGACGAAAGAAACATCAAACTGTCAAGCTGAACATTTAACTTTTCAATTAGGATGTTAAAACTATAAGCCATATGGAAGACATAGTTGTTGTTTTCCGTTTTTTTACACTTACGTGTATATCTGTACAAACAGATGCCCACGAGTCCAGTCAGTACAATTCCTCCACCAGATGCAACCACAGCAATAAAGAAAAACATTTCTGTGTGAGACAAAGATATAAAAAATTTACAAGAAATGCACTGTTGCATCAATTTTCAGTGCCTTTGAGTTTCTAATGAATGTGCTGCATTGAATAACTCATCCTCTGAGTTAAGTTTCTTACTTGTATTTGAGTACTTTCTGATTTCAGGGCCTTTAGTCATCAAGGGCAAAATTGTAAAGAAGAAACTGACCATTAGCATATCTGTATTATATTCAGCATGTTTATTAATCTTGTTTTGGCTGATTTACAGACGAAGTTGATCAACTTATTAAGCTCATATGTGAATTGAAAGTTCAATTAATATTTAAAGACCCTATATATAGAAATATACATTTTATAATATTTACCTGATGCACGTTCTGTATTAACAGTAAGTGTAGTCGATTCCAAGGATGCTGAGGATTTGTAAATAAATCAAATGAAAATCAAATCAAATCAAATCAATCAGATGTGTTTTAGCTTCAGTAATGTTTCAAATCAGAGGAGACGTCACGAGGACTCACCATTTGCAGGATCTGTTAAACTATGGCTGTCATGGGTACTTAGACTTGACATATCTGTTGTAACAAAACAAACTGAGATGAGAAGATTTCAAGCCAACGATCAAAATCTTCGATGAGTAGAGGAAAATTATGAGAAGAAAAGAAGCACTTACTGGTTATCAGATCTGTTATGATTTCAGACTCAGTACTGGATGTTACAGCCAAAACTATTGAACCCACAGAACAAGAGTTACACTACATGTTAAACAAATTATTAATGACTAAATTATTTTTAAAAGGGCGATTATAATACAGATGTAATAATACAAGGTGCCAACACACATTTTAGTTCAAACAACTTGTAAATGTGCATGTAGCATCCTATGACCCCTTTAAGTAATAACAATCAATCAAGGCAACTCACATGTTGTTGTGTTCGTTGTTGACAAATTCGCTGAAATTAATATTTAAAAGACTATGAAATTGCAATGATCATATTAGACTAGAGAGTGCTAGAATAAGAAAAACTCAAATTGGCCTTACAAAGCATTAAAAAACGTATTTCATGGATTCTTTTAGCTATTAGTCTATGTAGATTTGAGGCTATCAATGTAAAACTCTCATAATTATATTTTAGCAGATATATTCAAACAAATTTAGACTTTTTCTTCCGTCTTGATGACTCTTAAGGGTGTATAAAAATTTTTTGTTCAATGCAAATTCAAAGCTCATGCCTATGACATAACCTAAATCCTATTGGCTGATTAAAAATGGGTGGCGACAACCTCCCATATAACCTCCCATAGTTTCAAATGGAAATACATCAGGGCAAGAAAACTATAACTTTTACAACCCAGTCTCATAAAAATATGTACCTCTGCGTACATTTCTGCAACACCGTTTTTACGTACCTTACTGCACGTTTCGCCGCAGTTTCAAAGAGAAATGTCCACTGAGTGGCGCTAAAACACGGGTTCAATACGTTCAATAACCCTAGCACGTTTTTATTACGATGATATAGGTACGTATTGCTGTGTTTTTATTACGTTTCTTCAGGTACGTATTGCGGCGATTCAGAATTCAAATATCCGGGGACTGTCGCTAAAAGTTAATGCTCTGTCGTGTTGGAAATATGCCCTACACCAAACCCAACCCTAAACCGCCCCGATAGTGTTAACAAATGCAAAACTGATATAAAAACACATTTTTTGATGCAACCGTGCCATTTTAACTTTCTTATATACAGATTTGAACTGTTTTGTAGAACCGTAGTTACACTGGATTCGAACCGGAGCTCCTCACCTCTCAAGTACGTCTCCGTACTCCGTGAGCTACCGAACAAACTTACCATCTATGAAAACCCATTGATATGAAGCTGGATATGTGAGGTGCTAACAATCAAAAGCATCAGTTTTCAAATCTCCCAGCATATTAAAAATGTTTTGAAGTCACAACATAATACTCTTCAAGTAATTGTGCGAAAATTACGCTTTATTAATCGAAACTCTGTGTGAAAATAATTTAAAAGGTGTCGGGAGTTTTACTGCCTCTAGTGTTCATTTTTTTGGAAACTGCAGTGATATGTACTTATTGGTACGTATTTCGCGTCTTGCAAAAATGTGCCCCCAGGTACGTATTTGCCATGAGACTGGGTTGAACTTTTAGCAACTGAAATGGTTCCTAGTATTTTCTTATGTGACGACAATATTAATTAATCCAAGTCATTTAAATTAGAAAATCTGGAAATTCCATAATTCCAACCTTGAAAGGTTCCATTGGGAATCATTGTAGTTGGACTGCCCTCTGTGATTGGTGGCAAAGATGACATGGCGGCCAAACCTTACAAGAAACAAAAAAACATCTGCTTTGAAAAGAATAAACCACTTTATCTGTCCATTAAAAGTAGTTTGTGATTAAACAGCTCTGACCCTTACTGAGACTCTGTCGGAATGAGGAGATGTTGGATTTTCTCCTAAGGCATGCATAGTATGGAATTACATTTCCACTAGTAAAAATGTTCATTCTTGATATCAAAAATGACATCATCACTCGCAGAAATCGAATTCTTGTTATCAGGAATTTCATTTCAACTAGTAAAAAATATTATTCTTGATATCAAGAATTAACATTTTTACTAGTGGAAATGTAATTCCCGATATCAAAAATAGCCATTGTTACTAGTAAAAATCCAATTCCTGATATCAAGAATTAGCATTTTAACTAGTGAAAATTGAATTGTTGATATCAAGAATTCATATCCTGTGAATAAAATGGCTTGCCATAGGTCTAGAGCTCTAAAATTTGTATACTTCATAATAAAAAAAACTGCAATGTTCAAGGGTGAAGATGAATGGAAATCACTGTATTGTTATCATTATAAAGCATGAGAGATCACTTACCTTGCAATTTAACCTCCAGTAAAAGATGAAAGATTATGAAGATGAACAGGGCCATTTCACTATGTCTGTAGGCACTGTGAACAAACTTTAGATTAGAATAGACTACTCTGAAAGTGTCTGAGAGGGAAGTAGGTAATGAAACTTACCTTAAAATGGGCAAAATGTCAGTTCAATTTGACATTTCGGTCAAGAATTCTGTGCTATATAAAAATATGTCTGACCAATTACCGTGTATCTATTTCAGAATGAGATCAAAACTGAAAAACTGACCACACGAGTAAGAAAACTCAAAGTAAAAGTCAACCTCCAGAAACATCATTCACATGGTTGATGAAGATATTTAACAGGGAAGTTTATAGAATCACTTTCACTTGATGTATCAGCTTTTGTTAACTAAAACAAGAAGTACAACAGTCTTTAAAGGTAGATAATGAATCACACTATGATTAAATGTCACCTTTTAAACTATACATAATGACTGGATGGAAAATTGCTGGGTTAAGCAAAATGCATACAGAGACATTATGTTATGCAGTTCTGAAAAAAATACAATGTTTGGATTCAAAGGCTTCAGGGGAAGAAAAATAGTGGACAAAAAAACTTTTGTTGCAAAAAAAATCAAAGTGTTATGATCAGGCTTAATTTTCCCAGACTCTCCAATATAAAACCTATATAAGACGTGTACAGAAAAGTAAAAAAAAAAAAAAAAGTCTCCTCTGATGTCAGCAAGAGATGCCTTTGTCCTTTTTTGAGGAAAAAAACAATGTCATCAATAAACCCCAGCAAATATTGGCCAACATCATTGTTAGGCAGATGGAAAATGTATATTATTAGCCCTTATAGAATTCTGTCTGTTTTAGGTGATATTTACACGTCCCCTCATTAATTTTACTGACACATTGAAGACCAAACAATTTAGGCATGTTGTGTGAGCGGGTCACCGATGACGTTTGCAACCGCTTGTGTCAGAGAGATACCACAGGAACAATGCAGTGCTGTTAATTTAAAGCGTTTACGGATGGAATAATGGGGTCAGTGTAACAACAATCCACACCCATCGCTGTGGCCTTCAACGCCTGAAAAGGATCTACTGCCTGGGTTCAGAGAAAAAAACAGAGGTCACCTTAATGTCAGATATTTAACATCTAGGGCCTGTTTGAACAGGGGGTTTGGTGATTATATAAATCGGTCAAACAGAGAAAAGGAAATTCTTCTTTGAGCAAAGAGGATCTGCTCTGAAAGGTTGCTAGGAGTGACAAAAGCAACAGACGCTGTCTGAAATGGAAGCGCTTGCCAGACTTTCGCTCTCTTTTGTAAACAGTCACAAGGAGAATCTGAAACATTAATCACATTAAAATTGTTTTTTAATGACTGAATTTGTCTATTTACAGTTTTACTGGTATCTATACTGTCTATCAAGCCTTTAATCCTGGTGACAATAAGAAACTTACAACTTGTAAATTGAATTGAAATATCTGAACAATGCATTTTAATATGTATGAAATAATCCACAGTTACAAATGCTTCTAATTTACAAAATATTTGTTTTAATTTGGAAATTGTTAAACCCTGTTTGGTGCATGATGACAAATATTTAAAGCTCTTTTTAAATATTCAGAGTGAAATGTTGAATCCATGGGTGATGATGACCTTTGACACTTTCTCATAATTCTATATGACTGTTTATATCTTTATATCAACACAAATTCAAAATGCCTGACAAAAGATACGTGTCATACTATGTTCTATTGCAGTGGACAAATGCGTAAGACAAAAAAAATAAAAATACTGGAATAGTTCACCCAAAAATGAAAATGTACTCAAATGAGTTTGTTTCTTCATTGGAACAGATTTTGAGGAAGCACTGAAGAAAGGGTTATTATGAATTATGGACTGGTATTTTGGCCAGAAGCTACGGTTTGAAGTTAAAAACCTTTTAATGATGTATTAGTTTCTTACAAACATGCAGCTTTTCGCTTCACAAGATGTTAACTGATGGACTGGAGTCGTGTGGATAACTTGTAGGTTATTGTGATGTTTTTATCAGCTGTTTGGACTCTCATTCTGACGGCACCCATTCACTGCAGAGGATCCACTGGTGAGCAAGTGATGGAAATCTGTTCTAATGAAGAAACAAACTTATCTACATCTTGGATGGCTAAGGATGAGTACATTTTCAGTAAATTTTCTTTTTTGGGTGAACTATTCCTTTAAATCATTTGTTGCATCAGATTAATAAACAAACGTCCACTTTGTAGTTCCTCTAATCATATTTACTATCTCTACCTAAAAAAAATAGGCATGATTTTAAGTTTTTCTTTAATGTAAATTACAGTAGTTATTTTGCACATCACATTTTCTTAAACAGTGTTATCAATAATTTAGGTTTCTGAGCTTTTATGTCAATGAAAACGCAAGATTTGTTTTTTAAGGAAACACTTTTCAGAACAAAGCTTACAGAGTATTACCACTTTTTTTGGCATAACCTTGAATCTACTCGGTTTTTAAAATGTGATCCAATAGTTTTGGTAGCTTTATGAGCATTTTAATGGAAACTTTTAATAATAACACATTTTTTTCCCCAGTCCTTTGTAGCTGGACTATCCCACTGAGGTAATATAGAGTGGAATTCTTGAAGTTTTCACTTTGCGAAACCAACTAGAATCTAGAAATCTCAGCTCATGTTGTTTCCCCAGATCCAGTATCTATGAAATGCATATAACAAATTCAGTTTAAAAAATAAAAATAGCAGATTTTGTTGAATTATATTCTATAATTTTTGAAAACAAAAAAATATCAGTGAAAAACACTCCACTGCCCAGCAATTCTTGCTCCTTTTTCATTGTAAAAAATGAAAAAGGAACACTTCAGCTACTATACCACTTCCTAGCATACTGTCCTCAGCATCTGCATTCTGAGTCTTTTAAGGATCTGGGAGAGATCAGAGGAGGGTATTTACACAGCCACCGTGGTGATAGACGACACAGGTGTTGCGGCTCCTTCCGGTGTAACCTTTGCCAGTCGGTGCTCCTTGTTTTGCGAGCAGCTCCGTCCGCACAGCTGGCAGGACGCGCAGCAGGAGTTGCAGCAGGGCAAGAAGCGAAACACACTCACGCGCCACAGGAACCAGCCAGGGGCCCAACAGCACCAGCACATGAGAACCCCTACTACAGTCACACCCAGAACCACATACAGCGCCAGCAGAGAAATGGAAGACTGGGAATCTAGAGAAGAAAGGATTTCATTAAAGGACTAGGACCTACAATTCCCAGTGAAATTTAAATATATTCAGTAATAATGACATTTATGGAATAAATTATTAAACAAACACAAATCTGGTATTCATGTGTCTTTTAAGACTTTTAAATGCAATAAGCCATGACAGAGTGTGTATTATAGTATCTTTAGCATGATTAAGTCAGCAGCAATAGCAATATTATAAAAGACACATTGTTTAATAAATATATACATTTGTTAAATAATAGGTATCTGAATAAATAACCAAGGAATAATATATAGTTTATTATCCTAGCTTTATATTACTAGTAAGTTAGTTTGGTAATTAATTAATCTTTATCTGCATTTTAAGGTTCATCTAATCATACCAAGTAGGCCATATCTAATGAACTATATACATTAAGTAAATTGTGATAATTGTTAAGTTAATTGTGAGTAAGTTAATTGTGATAATTGTGATTTTTTTTATTTTATTTACATTATTGTAAATACTTCTGTTAACCTTTTAATTTATATTTAAGTTTTAGTAGCTAGTTTACCCCATTACTTCAATTTTACCTTATTTTATTTCATTTAGCCTAGTTGCCATAGCAACATTTCTAATTTTCATTTAGGTTTTTCATATAATATTTATATTTTATTAATGAAAATGTGGCTTATTGTTTCATTTGGCAACTGTGTTTCATTACATAATTTTATACAGTAAAATATGATATGATACTCCTTATACTGTCAGGTTAACTAAAGCTTTCTTTGTGAAATCTGTCCCTGCCTTTGTTCGAACACCTGTGGATTTTTAAAAGCAATTTAGATCAAATTTGGAGAAGTTGAGAAGTTTCAACGAGCAGCTGATTTACAGCTCACTGTTTGCAATGAACATTTATGTCCTCCTCAATCAGCTTTGTGTTCTTAGCCTTTCAGAGTTCACCATTATACAGCAATTAAACCAAATTTATGGACACTCAAAAAGAGCTGCCATTCTGAGTAGTCATCATTATATTTAGGTTTTTGTGCATTTGAACTCTTCTTCCACTCCAGGTTCTTCATCTATCTATCTAAATCATAAAAAAATAGAATAAAATAAAATAAAATAATAAAAAAATAAAATAAAAAATAAAATAAAATAAATAATTTTTAAGGTCTAAATATGCACTTAAAAACAGTATGGTGGATTGTACTCCCGCTTTAGTGACTTCAAACCCATAACCATGTAAAACTGATTTACTGAATGCTTGGACAGTAACGTGCTTGGTTTTGTTAATTTGGTCTTCTGCAAGTAACCATACAGAATTCTGAGAAGCCTGTAAAACATGTTTTTGAAGTTTAACAAAATGTTACAATACAGGAAAGAACCTACTGACTTATCTTAAAGGAAAAGATTATTCAGAAATAAAAAAATGCTGTCACAAAATTCTATAACTTTTCGAATTTACCATAATGCCTAAATGCACTTTCCCACTAAAGTGGGAAAAGGTTCTTTAGATTTTTAAAATGTTCTTCAAAGTAAAAAGAACCTTAAAATATTTTTTTTCCTTAGTATGAAGAACATTTGAATAATCTAAAGAACCTTTTTCCACTATAAAGAACATTTTGTTCAATGGAAAGTTTCCATAGATGTAAAAGGTTCTTCATAGAAACATAGATGTCAATAAAGAACTGTTATTTTTAAGAGAGTGGCAGAATTTTTGTTCTGCTTCTCTTTGGTTGCATATTTTTTATTGCATTTAATAACTACTAGAGAAGAACAAACCGGTCACAGAATTTGGATCAGGAATGGCATTTGAAGTGGCGCAGTTCTTTAAAGTGGACACTGTCCGAGTGGGAACGTTCAGCATCTGTGCTGGTTGGGTAACATGATGCTGTGGGGGCTTGGGGGTAGATAGAGGACCTGAAACCCACAAAAACAAGAGCAAGATCTATCAGGAACAAATCCCAGATGGAAAAGCCTTCTCAAAATAAACTCTTTACTGACCATTGCAACCAGGGTAATCGATTAAGTCACTGCCATCGCCACAGTTGTCGATGCCTTTATCATCCGCACAAACCAGACTCATGGGAATACACTTCCCATTGCGACAGTTGAAGTAAGGCTCTCCTTGGCACTCTGATTGGTTAAAACCTGGAGAGACAAACAATATGAGCAGATTGTTGGTATTCTATTATGCTTCAGAGAGGAAGATATAAACACATTCGAACCTAGCCTAAATGAAGTGAAGTCTCCAACAAAGTCCACCCTTGGCTGAGTTCCTCGTGTCACAAGACGCAGAGTTAGAAAGTTGCCCGTTGACAACACTGGTCGAGGAGGACTCTTCCCACAGAGTGGCTGGCCAATAGGGGGTGCGGACTTATCCCTCCCATCATAGAACTGGACGTACGAGCCAGCGTGGCAGGGGTCTCCAGGCCCCTCCTCAGTGGTTGGCTCCAAGCTCAGGTTAGGACGCGTTGGGCCGGATGATGAGGACCCTCTGGGTGATTCTTGGAAGAGGGGTGCGGGGCTGTGCGGGGACACTCTTAGCAGGCTGTAGACCAGAAAGAAGCGGAAGTAGAACTGCACCTTGTCCCGGGGGGTGGCGGACTGCATGGTGAGGTGGCAATCCGTTCCCATGGAGACAAAGTAGTACTTCCGGGACTCCTGGTGGGACTTAACGATCATGCCGTCCCCCTGTATTGTCTGTCCACAGAAGTCCACAACATTCACTGTTGAGAATATTGAGATAACCGTGAGATTCAAGATAATTTTCTCAAGAAGTTGAGATTCCCAACCAACTTTTGTTTCAGTTAAAAGTAGATCACCCAAAAATTTAAATCTGCTGAAAAAAAAGGTTGTTCCTTCATCAGAACAGATTTGGAGAAATGTAGCATTACATCATTTGCTCACCAATAGATCCTCTGCAGTGAATGGGTGCCGTCAGAATGAGAGTCCAAACAGCTGATAAAAACACTACAATAATCCTCAAGTAATCCACACCACTCCAGTACATCAATTAACGTCTTGTAAAGCGAAAAGCTGTTTTTTTGTAAGAAATAAATTCAAGACGTTTTTAAATTCAAACCATTGCTTCAGGATAATATAAAAGTGCTCTGTCTATAATATTGTTTTCTCCAGTGATAAAGTCATCTCATCTGAATCAGGAGAGAAATATGGACAGATCAAGCACCATTTACAAGTTAAAACCAAAACAGCTCTAAATAAATATGTCGGTGGATTTTGATGTGAGACGACAACAGGGGATGGATTTTTTTCACTGGAGGAAGCGTTATTTTGGATTATTGACTATTTTACCACCTTAATTGATGTTCATTGATAGACTGGAGTGGTGTGGATTACTTGTGGATTATTGTGATGTTTTTATCAGCTGTTTGGACTCTCATTCTGACGGCACCCATTCACTGCAGAGGATCCATTGGTGAGCAAGTGATGGAATGCTACATTTTTCCAAATCTGCTCCGATGAATAAACAAACTCATCTACATTGAAATAAAGAACACAGGGATGGAAGGAAAACAGAATAAATCCTGTTCTAATCTAGAAAGACCACAAGCAAGAACGGGCTTTGCATCCCCCCATCTGGGGTACGAACCAAATAATAGGAAGATTTACAACCTCTCCTTGGTTTATTAGCTTTGTTACCAAGGGCAACCTGTAGATCCATGATGTCTCACTGCCAGGAATGTCCAGAGAAACCTTCTATTGGTGAAAAAGGACCAATACCTCAAAATATTCCGTAACCATGTGTCCTCAACTGAGTTTCTACAAAAATGAACAGCAGCAGAATAGTAAGTTCCCTATAAATGTTTTAATTGGCCAGACCAAAGCGTTCAGAGCTCCAATCACACCCGGGTTCCCACTTTTATTTCAACTCTAGAGAAACAGCAGAGAGTGTGCCAACTCTGTGGGTAATGACACAGATGCCAGGGGCTTTTCACAGGAGCAGATGAGGAGGCACTATATCAGTTTTTAATGTCAGATCAAATGAATCATCCTTAGCCAGATGTATTGTCTCATAATGAAAAACAATAAATGATTTTCATGTCAAAGGATAACTATATGTAAATCTATATGTGTATATATATAAAATAAGTGCAGTTTATATATGAAATAAGTATACTACAAACATTGTTGAGGTAAATGTTTGGTCTTATATTTTTTACATATGTTCTATTGTATTGTCATACAAATGCCCAGAAAGAATTAGGCATATATATAATTGAAGGAGACAACCGGAGACATGTGATATGATATAGAAGCCAATTTAAATATAATATACATTAATATACAAAGTATATTTAGTTTTTTCCCCCCCTCTTTGGTTTTGGTATTACATGGTTAAATAAACTTTAATGATAATAACAACAACAATATATATATATATATATATATATATATATATATATTTATATATATGTTAAAATAAAATATTTAAAAAAAAACGTTTTTAATGAATAAAACTCAAATGAAAACATTTTAGGAACTGAGGAACTTTTAAAAACTAAAAGATTAAATATAATTTTGAATCTACTTTCAATTAACTTCATTAGATTACAGTTGTGGTAAGACAAATCACACGGGACACGCCAAATGTCTGTGAAAGCCATTGCAACTCCAACTAGTTCTTATGCCAATACACACAAATGAATTAAGAGTACGAGAAGAAACTTGATTGCAACAAATGTCGGAGTCAACGAGGTAATAACGGGATAAATCGTGAGAACTGAACACCCATCACCCTACCTGTCTCAATGGAGTGACTCTGGCGTGTCATTAAGCTGAAGAGAACAAACCATCCTGACAGGTGCTGAATGCATCGTACTCTGGCCATCTCGCGTGTCCAAGCAAAAGCACTTTGCAGCTCCGA
Source organism: Sinocyclocheilus anshuiensis (assembly GCF_001515605.1). Classification (NCBI taxonomy): domain Eukaryota; kingdom Metazoa; phylum Chordata; class Actinopteri; order Cypriniformes; family Cyprinidae; genus Sinocyclocheilus; species Sinocyclocheilus anshuiensis. Next base: position 1,965,249 of record NW_015539898.1, on the reverse strand, counting down.
TGTTAAATGCAATTGTTCTGTCGCATTTGTACCGTGCAAAGTCTACTCTTGCGAAAACCAAACATTCCCTTAATTTATAAAGACGACATATAGCCCGTGAAACGCCCCTAAAGAAGTGCTTTTTAATGCTTTTGAAGCAGGAATATTTGTCTATGGCGTCTCAGATGCGTCGAGCTTAATCCTTGTTCATCATCCTGGCTTTTGTGCCTTTGAAGACTCTTTGTCAAATGTATGCGTCTGAACTATTTCCATGACAACAGGTCCAATGTCACGGATCTAAAGGAGGAGCCGTGCAGGACCCCCTCAAAGTTGCCCCAAGCACCATCTACAGCTGAAGACGGGGCTAAACATCTGTCACACTGATTACATTTGGACAAGTATTTATAGAGCACTAAAAGCCAACTGTTGGAGTTTTATAATTATATGTGTACTTTTATAAGTATATACTGTCCAAGTTTTGGACAGAAATATTCATTCTTCATTATTGTTCTCATTTTAAAATAAGTGTGATTAAAGTGATTAGCCTCATTCTAGCCTCTACAGGAAGGCCATATTCATTCATGGCCTTCCTGTGACACAGAAACCTCCTTATGACATGTTCCCATTCAAAAATCAAAGGTGAAGTTTAAAGTCCAATAAAAGCTTTTAAACCTTTGGGGCCTTTAACAAAGCTTCTTGTTATAAGTTTCATTGGACTTTTCTCTTTTAAGTGTTTGAATGTGTCTCATGATCTACCATTGGAATCCATTTGGGCACAATTCCCACAAAACAGACATTTTCCCACAAAAATAAAACATACAAAAAAAAACATGATTAAATTGAAGAGAACATGATAAATAATTTATCAATATATGGTTTGTTTTCTTCAAAATGCCAAACAAATGTAAGTAAAAAAAACTCTCCCTCTCTCTTAATTGCCTGCCTGCAGATGGTAGGCAACTAAGGTCACAGTTATAATAATTCAGAAGGAAGAATCTCACAGCAAGAAATGACATACCTGGTTCAGTCCATAAGGATGAGCTGCACTGTATTAAAGTAGCTGGTGGACACACAAGATCACTGCGACTATTGATATTGACCCCCTCTTTGTTCAGGGACTGATTATTATTTCTGTTCGTCAAATTCATACAAATAATGTAATTTGTTGAATGAAATACATTATTTGTATAAACATACAATTTCTTTAAAACTATATGCCATCTATTTAACTTTTCCAAGATGCCAATAATAATAATAAATAAAAAAACAAATAAATAAAAATACATTTAAAAAACAAAAATAAAAAATTATTACAAAGAGGAAATTTACAGAAACCTGTTTAGTATAGTGCAATTTGTTTTGTAGGTCTACTTAAGCATATGCCTTCCATGTCAATGGAAATGAGCCATTTATGGTCATTCAGATGTCATCTATCTCAAAAATAGCATATTATCTGGTGCTTTTCAAGACTTTATTTTGCATTTCAACAACTCAGTGTGCTGTTTTTTTTTCCCGAGTAGCCAGAAAATTAAGGAAAATAGTATGTTGCCATATGGCAACACTGCAACATTGAGCGGCCCGCTGACGCACTGACGTCAGACGCCGCGATTACGTCACGCGTAAGTACGTACGTCTCATAGAAGTTTGAAACTGACGAAGGGACAAAAATATTTATATAAAAGCTGACGCAAGGGCGCTAAATACAAACGTACCATCAATAAAGTGTGATTTAAAATTCCTATATTTATGAAAGCATCTTCACAGTCAAGAATCTCTTGGTAAATTCACGCCAGTTGCATTTATGTAATGAAAATAAGTCGAGAGCTAGCTGCTAGCATGCTAACTGCGCAGCTTTAGCAGCCTCGATGAAACATTGACTATTACTGTGTTTACTATAGATTTATAAAACAATACAGCTGTGTTGAGCCCGTAAACCGCCGCATTTATTTTTGACGGTATGTTTCAGTGTAAATTGTGAATTATGTTGATGGGATAATCAAAAATGTGTGTGCTACTTGGGAGTCTGGTGTTTCTTGAATATCATTTCCTGTGCTTGCCAGTTGTTTGCTTGTTAATATAAATTACCTGTCATTAAAGTGTTTTTTTTGACGTGTCGGGTAAAATCATACATTTTGTGCATGCTGGAGCAGTGATGCAAGGCCTGTGCATCACACAAATGTGTGTATCTGTCAAGTGTGTGTGATGTGATTTTATGTGTGAGATGTTTGTGTTTCTTTTTAAATTATATTTTGTTGTGTGCAGTATGTAATCTTTGTGTAACTGTGTAAAAGCCTGTTTTTGTTGTGTTTTCTCCTTTTGGGGGTTGTGTATATGCCTTTTCAGGTGTATGTTGTGATTTTGTTTGCAGGAATTATGTGTAACTAAAGATTTGTGTATTTTGTTTTATGCAGAATGGCTCCTCGGTTGCAGCTGGAAAAAGATGCTTGGAGGTGGGCAGAGATGGTCAAACCAGAAGACATCACACATGAACATATTGAGTTAGCTTATAGGATTGCCGTGCTGGCATGCAAAAGAGGGACGTGCAGGTAATGTGGCGATAATGATCTGTGCTTACTGTTCTCGCTGTTTGCTTATTTCTTTCCATACTGTTGAGTGCATTGACTGTAATTCTGATTTAAAGAAACAGTTTTAATGAAACAACTGTGAAAATGTGTTTATTAGTGCATGTTGTTGTAATCACATCACCATCTCACCATCTCACACAGGCGGAACTGTAAAGGGAATCCTAATTGTCTAGTTGGTATTGGGGAACAATCATGGCTTGGAGAAATTGATGAAAATGCCTTCCACAACATCGATGACCCAAATTCAGAAAGGCGAGATAAGGTACGACAAATGGAATAGCTTCATTTAAAATGATGAAAACCGTACAGTAGGTGAATCTGTAGCATGCTAATGCATAAATAATGATATAGTGTTATTTTAGTATTTTGTATATACTATTATTGTATTTATTAATGTTTTAAACCAGCTTTTATATTATTTTATTTGTTTATATTTATATTTTTAGTTTTAATTTTAATTTTAGTTACAATTTTATTTTATTTCAGATACTAAAATGATTTTTATGATAGTTTGTTTTCATTCACAATAGCAACACTTGTGTATATATATATATGTGTGTGTGTGTGTGTGTGTAATACAGTATCTCACAGAAGTGAGTACACCCATCACATTTTTGTAAATATTATATCTTTTCATGTGACAACACTGAAGAAATGACACTTTGCTACAATGTAAAGTAGTGAGTGTACAGCTTGTATAACAGTGTAAATTTGCTGTCCCCTCAAAATAACTCAACACACAGCCATTAATGTCTAAACCGCTGGCCACAAAAGTGAGTACACCCCTAAGTGAAAATGTCCAAATTGGGCCCAAAGTGTCAATATTTTGTGCGCCCACCATTATTTTCCAGGACTGCCTTAACCTTCTTGGGCATGGAGTTCACCAGAGCTTCACAGGTTGCCACTGGAGTCCTCTTCCACTCCTCCATGACGACATCACGGAGCTGGTGGATGTTAGAGACCTTGCGCTCCTCCACCTTCCGTTTGAGGATGCCCATGCTTGGCCAATCCATCACCTTTACCCT
>NW_015539898.1:1960484-1960739 GCF_001515605.1 Sinocyclocheilus anshuiensis | reverse complement strand
GTTATACAAGCTGTACACTCACTACTTTACATTGTAGCAAAGTGTCATTTCTTCAGTGTTGTCACATGAAATGTCAAATGTGAGGGGTGTACTCACTTCTGTGAGATACTGTATATACAATAAAAATTACTAAAACAATTGCTTATTATACATATTATTAAGACCAATATGTCAACATCAACGTTTACAGTGGGTATAGAAAAGATTCACCCCCCTTTAAAGGGGTCCTATTATGCTTTTTCACTTTTTCAACTT
>NW_015539898.1:1919275-1960096 GCF_001515605.1 Sinocyclocheilus anshuiensis | reverse complement strand
ATCCAGCTGTATTTACTCAGTGCAACTTATAACATCCAAGTGAAAGATATAACACCAACATGTCATAAAAAAAAACAGAATCACAAAGTTGGAAAAAGGATCACCCCCTCCTATAAATGACTTGTAAACTCAATCAGGTGTAACTAATCACCTTCTCAATGGCACACAAAGCCATTTGACTTTCAACTGTGCTGTGGTCATTTTGATTATCTCAGCATGAAAAGAGCTTTCCTCAAGAATTTCAGTCCTTGGTAGTGCAACTGAAGCAAACAATCAACTATAGGTGGCAAAGTACTGACAAAAGATCTCTGGGATAAGGTTGTGCACAGGCACAAGTCAGGAGATGGATACAAAAAAAAATTCAAAGGCTTTGTCAATGCCTAGAAGCACAGTGAAGTATATTATTAAGAAGTGGAAGGTATTTGGTACAACACAGACCCTCCCTGGATCAGGACGTCGCTCCAAACTGGATGAAAGAGCCACGAGGAAACTGGTCAAAGAGGCCTACAGCAACTCTGAAGCGGTTGCAGGAATATATGAGAAAGAGTGGTCATTGTGTGCATGTGACAACAATCACAAATTCTCCACACATGTGGTTTGTATGGGAGGGTTGCAAGAAAAAAGCCACTCCTCAAGAAAGGCCACATGCAGTCACGACTGAGCTTTGCCAAAACACACCTTGAAGATTCTGAGGCAGATGAGACTAAAATGTAATTATTTGGCCTTAACACCAAACAATATATCTGGCAGAAATCCAATCCAGCTCACCATCCAAACAACAGCATTCCTCCAGTAAAGCATAGAGGTGGTAAAATCCTGTTATGGGGTGTTTCTCTGCAGCAGGGACTGGAGCACTTGTCAGGATAGAAAGAAACATGGATGGGGGAAAAAACAGTCAAATTCTTGAGGAAAATCTGCTGCCCTCTGCCAGAAAGTTGTCAATGGGAAGAAGGTTTACCTTCCAACATGACAATGACCCAAAGCACACAGCAAAACTGAGCACACAGTGGTTGAAGGAGGAAAAGGTGAATGTCCTTGCATGGCCTAGTCAGAGCCCAGACTTAAACCCCACTGAAAATCTGTGGAATGACTTGAAGACTGCAGTCCACAAACGCTCACCATCAAATATAACAGAACTTGAGCAGTTCTGCAAAGAAGAGAGGGCAAATATTGCAAAGTCTAGATGTGCAAAGTTAGTAGAGACAAATCCCAACAGACTAAAAAGGCTGTTATTAAAGGAAAAGGTGGTTCAACAAAATACTGACACAAGAGGGTGATCCCTTTTCCATTTCAGTGATTCTGTTTTTTTATTTTTTATTTTTTTCTGACATGTTTGTGTTATATCTTTCACTTGGATGTTATAAGTTGCACTGAGTAACTGAAGCTGGATAAAACAAAAATTTTGTCCATCTTCATTTCAGGCTGCAAAGCAACAAAATGTGATTATTGTAAAGAGGGGTGATTCTTTTCTATACCCACTGTATGTGATTGCTCTCTCTGTTGCAGAACACATTTGTGGGCCTGACGAATCTTGGCGCCACATGTTACGTGAACACTTTCCTCCAGGTGTGGTTCCACAATCTGGAGCTTCGCAGAGCCTTATATCGGTTTCAGAATTCCAGAGCAGAAGGGCACAACACGGATTCAGGTGAGCTCAAGGGTCTTTCTTTTAAAGCTTGGATAGTTTTATTGTCCACATGCTTTAAAAAATATATTATGCTGTTTATTATAGTGACAGTTGCCATTTAGTGACTTTAACTGGAGTGTCTTTAAAGCTAAGTATCAAGGGTACAATGTTGAATGCATCACTTTTAGCATTAAATATGCTTTAAAAACATTGAAAAGCCCCATTTATCGAAATTTACTTTTCTCATTTGTGCACATTATTCTGCATACCAACAGATTATGAACCACGGACGATATGTGAACATCTCCAGTATCTGTTTGCATTGCTACAGAACAGCAACAGACGGTATATCGACCCCTCGGGGCTGGTGAAGGCTCTTGGGCTCGACACAGGGCAACAGCAGGTAGGCCAGCACAAGATGGAGCATGTTGGAGTGCTCTGTAGTTCATGGAAATGCTCAAAAGGCAGTTTTCTTTTGTGTTTAGGATGCTCAGGAATTCTCCAAACTCTTCCTCTCACTTCTTGAAGACACACTTTCAAAGCAGAAGGACCCAAACCTCCAAAATGTCATCCAACAGCAGTTCTGTGGACAGTTCTCTTATGTTACAGTGTAAGTTATTTTAATTAAATGTTATTTGTTCTCTCTCTGTGAGTGATGTGTTCAATGTATGACATGAACAATGTTTGTTTAATGTTATGATATAGTAATTAATGCTTGTTTTTTGCGTTATGTCAGATGCAACCAATGTGGACGTGAGTCTCCTCTGCCATCACGATTTTATGAGCTGGAGTTGAACATTCAAGGACACAAAAACCTCACGGAGTGTGTTACAGAGTTTCTTAAGGTGACTGCTCACATTTCTGTGCCTGACAAGCTCCATATGTCTATGTAGATCAGATATTATGGGTTTCAATGTGTCGTTTCACATGCTGTTTAGGAGGAGAAGCTGGAAGGTGATAATTGCTACTATTGTGAGAGCTGTCAGAGTAAACAGAATGCCACCCGTCGGATCAAACTCCAGAGTCTTCCCCGCACACTCAATTTTCAGCTCATGCGTTTTGTTTTTGATAGGCGAGTAGCATATTTCATTAATTATCAGACCTGTTACCAAATATTTTGCAGACATTTTGATAATTTCTTTCTCATCTTTCTGTTTTTATAGGCAAAGTAGTCATAAGAAGAAGCTCAACACCTTCATTAGTTTTCCTGAAGTTCTTGACATGGGGCCATTTTTGGAAGGAAAAGGTATGCTGTGCATTTAGTATGTACACTGCAGTTGTGCAGTCTCTTATGCTCACCAAGGCTGCATTTATTTGATCTAAAATACAGTAAAAACAGAAGTATTATGAAACGTTATTACAATTATAATAACTGTTAACTATTTTAATATATTTTAAAATGTAAATTTTTTCTTGTGATGGCAAAGCTGAATTTTCAGCATCATTACCGCAGTCTCCAGTGTCACATGATCCTTCAGAAATCATTCTAATATGCTGATTTGCTGCTCAAGAAACATTTCTTATTATCGCTTGAAAATGGTTGTGCTGCTTAAAGGTATAGTTCACCCAAAAATGAAACTTAGCCCATTATTTACTCACCCTCAAAGCATCCTAGGCGTATATGACTTCCTTCTTTTAGATGAATCCAATCGGAGTTATATTAAAAATTGTCTTTGATCTTCCAAGCTGTTTAATGCCAGTCAGCGGGTGTTGCGGTGCATCAGTCCAAAAGAAGTGAAATAAAGCGCATGCATCCATAATAAAAAGTGTCTCACACGGCTCTGGGGGGTGAACAAAGTCCTCCTGTAGTGAATCGATGCATTTTGTAAGAAAAATATCCATATTCAAAACGTCACAGGAGGCCTTTGTTCACCCCCCGGAGCCATGTGAGGCACTTTTTATTATGAATGGATGCGCTTTATTTAACTTCTTTTGAACTGATGCGCTGCAACAACGCTGACTGCCATTAAACAGCTTGGAAGATCAAAGACAGTTTTTAATATAATTCCGACTGGATTCGTCTGAAAGAAGAAAGTCAAATATACCTAGGATGCCTTGAGGGTGAGTAATTCATGGGCTAATTTTTATTTTTGGGTGAACTAACCCTTTAATACTTTTTTGTGGAAACCATGAAACAATTTTCCCAGTATTCTTTGAGGAGTAGAAAGTTGGAAAGTGCAACATTTATTTGAAATAGAAATATTTTATAACAATGTAAAATCTTTGCTATCACTTTTGATCAGTTTAATGCTGAATACAAATATTGAATTAAAAAAAATTTGAAATCTTACTGAACCCAGATGTTTTGGATAGTAGTGTGTGTCATTTAATCTGAGATAAGGAACAAGAAACATTACTTGATTCTTTTTTTCTCCCTCCACCTCTAAATTCAGAAGAGGAGTGTACGTACGAGCTCAGTGCGGTGTTGATTCATCGTGGCGTGAGTGCATACTCTGGACACTACATCGCTCATGTAAGAGATGCCCACACCAATGACTGGTACAAATTCAATGATGAGGAGATCGAGAAAATGGAGGGCAAGAAACTTCAGCTGGGCATTGAGGAAGACATCGGTAACAACACATTTTGACAGTTTACTTTGAATGATGTCTCATTTTTTTTAGCTACTTGTTAGTGTTGCTTTTACAGTTCTAAAAGCATGAAAATATAAAAGTATACTTAATTGCTTATCCTTGTTTACATTGCAGCCGAGACTGCCAAGTCTCAAACCCGAAAGCCAAAATGTAGCAAAGGTTATCACTGTTCGAGAAACGCGTACATGTTAGTGTACAAACGGCAGACAGAAGAGATTGACCAAACAGAAACTATCTTTGAAGTACCAGGTAAAACTAACTGAGAAAAAAACTCTATGGACATTATGGATTAATCACATTTTCGAGTGGTTTTTGGGCGGGAGGTTGTGTAATTTTACGCATTTGTCTATTTATTACACAAAATATTTTTTGTAAGTGTTAACTATTTACAATATTACATGTTTAAGATGTATTTGTTTGGTTTTTAGCTTTTCTGCAGAAGCTGGTTGACCAGGACAACAAGAAGTTTGAGGAGTGGTGCAATGAAATGGCAGACATGCGAAAGCAGAGTGTTGACAAAGGCAAAGCCAAACATGAGGAGGTGAAGGAGCTCTACGAATTGTTACCCACGGAAGACGGTCCGTAAAAATGCCCCGTGCATTAGTTTCTCCGAAAATATGAACTGTTAAATCTCCCTTTTTTCAATCTTAAACATGTGTTTATATGTTATATTTACACTACCATTTAGAAGTTTGGGATTGGTACGATTTTTTTTTTAATGTTTTTAAAAGTTTCATTTTTAAAAGTCTCGTCTGCTTACCAAGGCTTTTTTTTTTTTATCAAAGACAGTAAAAACAGTAATGCTGTGGTATATTTTTTACAATTAAAAATAATTTTTTTCTATTTTAATATGTGTTAAAATGTAATTTATTCCAGAGATGCAAAGCTGAATTTTAAGCACCATTACTCCAGTTTTCAGTGTCACATGATCCTTCAGAATTTGCTACTAATGAAGCATTTCCTATTATTTTCAATGTTGAAAACAGTTGTGCTGCTTAATAATTTTGTCATCCATTATAAAATCTTTCACAATTTCTTTGATGAATAGAAAGAACAGCATATTTAAAAATGGAAATAGCTTTGTAACATTTAAAAAGTCTTTACTGTGACTTCTGATCAAAAGTATTAATTTCTTTAAAAAATGTTGCTAACCCCAAACTTTTGAACAATAGTGTAACCAGTTTAAAGGCTTTTGTATTTGTATAAAAGCATTCGTTTTAATTTTCAATAAGAAATTCATGTTTGGATCTTCCTTTGTGCTTATAGGCCTGTCGTATGAGTTTGTGCCTCTGGAGTGGCTCAAGAAATGGCTTGATGACTCCACGGCCATCAAGGAAATTGACAACAGCCAATTCCTGTGCTCCCACGGCAAACTGCACCCAGACAAGATTGGAGAGGTCAAAAGAATATCCTTGAAGGCCGCTGATCTCCTTTTCAGCCGCTACGGAGGAGTATCTAGACTAGGCCGTAAGACTTCAAACCTTTTAATTGTTCATTACTGTGTTTTATCCATGTATTCATTCATCCTGGATGGTGTTTAGAGTCATCTCTCTGCAGAGACTGTGTCACTCAGCGATGTCGGGTGATCAGACTGAAAAACCAGCTGAATGAAGATTACAGAGAGGTCATGAATCTTGTCAAAACCCCTATGAAAAGGTATGAGTGCATATTAGTTGCTTTTATAACCTGGATCTCCAGCAGATGCTGTTATTTCAGTTGAAATTGTTTTTATTTTTATATTTTGTATTTTCATTTTAATTTGAAAATATGGGCATTTTTATGAGTTTCAGTTTTTTTTTATTGTCTACATAGTTTTTATTTACATTTTTAGTGCAACTTAAAGAAATATTGCCTTGGCAACTAAATAAAAAAGGTTTATTTTATTTCAGTTAATGTTTATTTTATTTCAAGTAAAAAAAATGAATTTATTTATGGTTTTAGTTTCAGTTAATTATAATAACTTTGCTAATTCAGATTTTGATGACGCTGATCTGGTGTTTATATTGGGTGTATTTAGTGATGAATCAGGTTTCTGGATCGGTAAGGCTTCTCTAAGGAGCTGGAGACAATTGGCATTAGACCAGCTAGAGGAAGACGAGGAGGAAACCAAACACAACAACAGCAAAGTTAACGGAGAGAAAAGTAGCAGTGCAGGAGCTAAAGGTACTGAGGCTTACAGATTTTGTTTGTAGCTTTTGCTCTTGTCTTTTAGTTATTGTCTTTTTGTCTTTTTGTTAGCCGATGGAGTTAAAGGAGATAACGAAGACGGTGATGGTGAAGAGATGAAGAACTTTAATGAAGACATTCTCTGTTATCATGGTTTGTTTTCTCTGTGGATAAAACTGAAAACTAAATTAAACATTTTCAATATTTTGTGGCGCATCTATCCTGTTTATTAATGTTTTTAGTGATGCACAAAAATGCTGTCATTAAATGAACATTTTATATGAATGAAACATTTTAAATGAATATTTACTTCATTTAAATGATTGAAATTGTGTATTATTCATTAGCAAGGTTGGTTTATGTAATTGTATTGTTTCTTTCTCCCTCAGGTGGTCTGAATATACTAGAGAATGACAGGCGGCTGGTTTCTGCTGAGGTGTGGAATAAACTGCGGATGTATTTCCCCAGAGCACCAGAGTTCACGCAAAATAAAGAGGCCTGTCAGCAGTGCATGGTAATAAGTTGATCGATTAGCACAACTGTCGTAGCGGACACTCAAAACCTTGTGAGCTGTTTACCGAGCATATTTTTTGGGCAAAGGTTTTCAGATTGACTGTGTATTTCAGAGGCTGGAAAGAGAAGGGAAAGAAAATGAGGCTTTGAACAGAATGATGGCAAATGAACAAAAGAGCTCCCTTCTCAACCTCTTCCAGGAGAAGAATCGGCCCACACTGCAGAAATGGCCACAGGTGATGCCATTTTCCACAAATAAAAGATTCAGTTTTTGTTTTGAGTAATATAAGTGTCTTACAGTAGAAAGAGTGAACATAAGTGTTTCATTCTTATTTTCAGTTCACTGACTTGGGTTTGAATTGTGTTTTAGGAGACAGATGTTCTGTATATTGTACCCCATTACTTTGTAGATGAATGGAGGAAATTTATCAGGTAATTATTATTATTTTTTTTTTTTTACATTTCTGTGATTACTAAGATAACTTTTCAGTTTAAATATGGATCATTTTGACATGTCCTAACTTATCGTAATGTCTTCTGTTATACCTGATCACCACAGGAGGCCAGCAAAGAGCAACCCAGTGTCCAGTGTGGCGAACAGTCTCCTGCTCTGTCCTCACGGAGGCTTCATGTTCACATATGACTCCATGCTGCAAGGAGACGCTCAACAGTGAGTTACTCACTCCTAACCTCTCAAATGTCAGCAAATCAGCATATTAGAATGATTTCTGAAGGATCATGTGACACTGAAGACTGGAGTAATGATGCTGAAAAAGACAGTTATTTTAAATTGTAATAATATTTCACAATGTTACCGTTTTACTGTGTTTTTAATCAAATAAATGCAGCCTCTCAATTAAAAAATCTGAAGGAACCCAAACTTGTAAACAATGTACGTTTCCTTATACATGTCAATTTTAATCTAAAAAATCAACTATCCATATCAAGAGCAGTTTCAAGTCTGAGTGTTCGTGTCTGTCAATGCACAGTATAGCACTTCTCTGGCCTGCTGAATGGGAGGTGATCAGCAAAATGTTTTTGGTGGACCAGGCCATCTCCATATGTCGGATTCATGACAAAACACACGACAATGGCAATGTGCAATACCAGACTTATCCAGGTGAGCTAAACCGTCAACCCTCAGCCAGGAGTTTCTCCAAGGTTCCTCAAACAGACATTGTATTTCATGTGAGAATGTGTGTTGTGGTCTTAGATCTGTGTCGGGAATGCAGAGAAGGCTTCATATTCCAGCAGCAGAGGGACATGAGTGAGTACGCGCAGGCCACGGTCTATGTTCGCAAAGTCATTGACAAGAAAAGGGTGAGTTTTTGCATGATCACGTAGCCTCAATTTAACCTGAAACTCTATGAATGTACAACCAGGGATAACTCATCTGTGCCTTTTTCTTTCTCTCTGATAGATGATTAAGGAATCAGCTCCTGAGTTCAGTGTGAGTGGGTCAGATGTGGAGGACGAAAGAGAAGAGCCAAAGATGGATGGAGAGAAAGATCCAGACTTCAGTCAGGTATGTTTAAAGATGATCTCCTGTCTGTCTATCTATCTGACTGTCTATACATCTTTCTGTCTATCTGACTGTCTATGCGATTGTCGATACGTCTATCTATCCAAGTATCCGACTATCTATCTATGTCTCATGCCCCCATGTTTAAATCAGTCTGAGGTTGGAGCCAAACGGCAGAAGCTGAATGAGACCGCCTCTCTTTCTATGCCCCCCGTGACCGCTGCCTGCAAGTCAGGCATCAGGAGGAGCACAAGGCACAGGAAACTCCGTGGAGAGAAAGCCCTCATAGTCTCTGCCAACCAGACACTCAAAGAGCTGAAGATGCAGGTCTGTTAGTGCAGTGACAATTCAGTATTTACTTTTTTTTTTTTTTTATGTGATGCAGCATGAAGTCTTATTTTGTAATGACTGCGTCCACAGATCATGCATGCATTCTCTGTGGCTCCATTCGATCAAAACCTATCCATAGACGGACGCTGTTTAACAGATGACTCCGCCACACTAGGAAGTCTCGGAGTCATTCCAGAGAGCATCATTTGCCTTAAGGTAACTCTCGACTCGTTTTGACGGGAACAGATACATTGGCTATGTTTTTGAAAGAAGTCTCTTCTGTTCATTTATTTGATCAAAAATACGGTAAAAACAGTAATATTGTGAAATATTATTAAAGTTGAATTTTCAGCATCATAACTCCAGGCTTCAGCGTCACATGATCCTTCAGAAATCATTCTTATATGATGATTTGCTGCTCAAGAAACATTTCATATTATCAATGATGAAAACAGTTGTTGCTGCTTAATATTTTTGTGGAAACTGATCATTTTTTCAAGGTCTCTTAATGTATAGAAAGTTCAAAAGAATAGCATTTATTTGAAATAGCATCATAAATGCTGGGACTTTTAATCATGTGTGCTCTGAATAAAAGTATTTCTTTCAAAGAAAAAAAAAACTGACCACAAACTTTTAAACGGTAATGTAGGTGTATTAAATTAGACTTTTAGCCGTTTTAAGGATTATTTACTTGGACTTTTTCCTCTACAGGCTGATGAACCCATTGCTGATTATGCTGCAATGGATGATGTTTATCAAGGTAAGTGCTGTTTATGTAAGCTTAAATTCTCTTACCAGTATGTCTCATTTCCAACACCTATTTCTGCGGGGGGTTTTTGATGCAGTGTTTTTTTTTTTCTAGTCTGTATGCCTGAAGAAGGATTTAAAGGTATGAATATGCAATTGTGATCATTTCAGACATGCAAAGCCTTTGTGAAAGAATCCAGAAACATGATATTATCAAACATTATTGATGCTCTATCATATTTGTTTCCTGTCTTTCAGGCACTGGGCTGTTAGGACACTGAGTGAGGCTCCAGATGTGGAACAATGCTGATAATGTCTGAGCAAGGATAAAGTTTGAATTACACATAGATGTTCATTCTTGGGAAGCCTTTTTTTAATTTTCTTTCTTTGGTTTTATTTTTTATTTTGTTATTGAATGTTGCAACAACTTCAAAAGTGTCATTTTGCTTTAAAACATCATGCTCGCTTTTAATATTGAAAGATGTTGATGCATTCTGCAAGACTTTGTGGTCGTACTTAACATGACTGAAAAATACGGGTCGAGATTTCCTCAAAGGACGTTCCATTTCAAGGAAAATCGGAATTCCTCCTTTGTTGCAATGTCATGTTCAGAGATTATGGTCTGATCATATTTTGTGTGTAAAACAGTAAGTCTCTGTAAATTCTTTGTTGAACAGAAGCTTGTGATGGCACTGCAATAGAGCTCGTACATATTTAAGAATGCATGAGCAACTTGAATATTAAAAAATATTTAGTCTTTGTTTCATTCATGTAAATAACCTCATCCAAATACAGCAGTGGAGAGGCGTCTAGAAAGATGAGGATAAATAGGACACATATTACAGCATTGTTAAATAGTTTAGACATGTTCTGCTACTTGAAATATAAAGCAGACATTTGTGTGAACTTTTCTGTATGTTCTTTCATATGGGCAATAAATATTCTTTTTACATCTTCAGATGTGCAGTTTATGCGTAGAACAATTGCAGAAATTTTACTTTTATAGGAGCATTTATATTCATTTGTATTAAATATGTATGTTTTAGGGTTGTACGCTTCTGGTCCAGTCAGCATCTTGAGACAGCAAAAAAAAAAATACTTATGGTAAAAAAAAAAATTCTTTTTAAATCTATTTTGTCCATATCACTATATTCATATCACTATAAATATGAAATATGTACATGCTTTTAACCTGCATTGAAAAACCTACATGTTTAAGCATTTTGACACAGAACTCCCATATACCAAACTTTATATATTCATCAGCTATGAAAGATGTTTTAATTAACAAATTCAAAAATCTGTGTTCCCAACTGCGGAAAAAAAAAATCACATTTTATGGTTTGTTTTACCCTGTTCAACTGCAGCATCTCTCCAAAAGATGAAAGCATCTTTAAGGAGAAAACTGTAAAGATTGAAAACTTGCTAAAATGTTCCCGAGAAAAAGAAAAAATCAAATTATGACAGTTGCATAACAGATTTATAATATATATATATATATATTTCCATCCAATTTTAGGAACTGAGAGTCATTTTATTTGAACTTTTGCTGATGACAGCATTGAAAATACAACATCAAAAAAATATAGGTTTTGGAGTGATTTACAACTATAAACCTATCTGTGTAGAGATACAAGACAAAATAAGACGGCTCAAATGCAATAAAGCGCATTTAATGTAATTAAAACACACATTATATTCGAGCATTTTTATACATAAAATCATAAAGCTTTTTGAGTGCGTGTACGTGACTACATGATTGATGTATACGGAGGAGTATTTGTGTGTTTCTAATCATCCTTTCAAAGCTTCCCGAAAACCAGCTGTTCATTATACGCATGCGTATATAAAGGGTATGGAGAACGAACCCTGCAAAAACAATAAATAAATAAATGCACAAATAAATAAATGTGTGCATAAATACACGTATTCTTGTTTAAATACATAAATGAATATTTAAACGTGATGAAAGTAGGCAATAAATAAAATAAATTGGTGGGCAAATGGAAAATGTTTAAGGAAATGCTAAACTCATCCTAACTATTTTCCTTTGATCACTCATTTATTTCTGAATGTAGTTCCACTTTTTTTTTCCTCTGCGCAACATGCTAATGAGAGGGTGTCAACTATACAAGAGTAGGCAGATCGTATGTGACGCGCTTGAGCGTTTACCTGCGCATGCGTATTAACTTCATCAGTCAAGGGGACTGATTATTATCTTACACTTTTTCATAGGGTTAGTTTTGTAGTTATAATCATGAGAGAGCTAAATCATAAAAGATTTTAAGTGGCCAATGTAAAATATTAATGCTTACATAGCTCTTAATTGCAATACTGAACCGTTATTTATAGGATGAGTTTAGCATTTCCTTAAACATTTTCCATTTGCCCACCAATTTATTTTATTTATTTGCCTACTTTAATCACATGTTTAATTATGTCTATATGTATTTAAACAAGAATTTGTGTATTTATACACACATTTATTTATTTATTTGCATATTTATTTGTGCATTTATTTATTTATTGTTTTTGCAGGTTTCGTTCTCCATAAAAGGGACGCAAATCTTGACGCGCATGCGCATAATGTCATCAGGGGCTCGCTAATCTTGACGCGCATGCGCATAATCGCAGTATTTTGGGCCGAATCTTTATTGCGCGGCGGCATGTTGTCCTTCGAAGGAGTTTAAATAAAGAGCCGGATCATTTGAATTTAAAGGTAAAGGGGAAGTGTGGACTGGAGCTGTAGTGTACTGTATGAGGCACAATAATTTTGCTCTAAGATTGTGCTGTTTGTACGTTTTGCTGCTTTTATTTTTTATATTAGTATCAGATAGCATGTCAGGTTAGCTGAAAACTGAAATGTCACTCACTGCACGTGATTATGCGTTTAGCTTATGTAACGTTAGTTAAATCTTTGTTGTTTGCCTAACGTTATTCTGTTGTCGTAATGAAGATAAAAATCGTCTAATTGCATTTTTATAGTGCCCTTTATGTTATTATATATTATGTGAAGCAATATCCCTATGATTATACTTGGAATAAACAGGCTAAAATGTCTCCCTATCAATTATTATAACACCTGATGTATTGTTATCTTCATTTTACTTGTCAAAATAATCATATGCTTTTAGAGCAGTTATGAGTCATAAAATAAAAGTGCAAGAGGTTCTTGACAGAAATCTACTCATGCACACTGACTATAGTACAGCAAATGTTCAATAATAAACAGAGATATTATTGAACATTTGCTGTACTATAGTCAGTGTGCATGAGTAGATTTCTGTCAAGAACCTCTTGCACTTTTATTTAGGAACAGTATATGAATATTTCACTCCAAAATAATTTTTGGGTCATCTCTGAGCATAGTGTGAATATTCATACTTAGTATTTTTTATCGTGTTTTCCATTCAAATATTTAGAAATTCTAAAACCAAGATAAAAGAAGCCGCAAAATGACTTAAGAAAAAAGATTGAAATTAAGTGAGTTTATCTGTCACTGGGGTGTATATATTATTAAAGGGCAAATAATATTATTTTTATGTAAGCATAAATTCTTGCTTTCCAGTACAAATATCTGAACTTTCTTAAATCAAGATAAATTTACTTGAGCAGGAGAATGGCTTAGACATGTTCAAGACACATTTACTTGCGAAGCAAAATAATTTCGATATTAACTAAAATGTATCAGAATGAATTACTGAGTTTATGCTTAAAACAAGAACAAATATCTGTCAGTGGGTTGAGAAAAATAAACTTTATTCAAAGGTAAAACAATATTATTTTTTTAGCCCATTGACATTATTTGTTTTCGCTTTACAGATTAACACACTTAATTTTGATACATTTTTCTCTTGTCCCTCTCTACAGGTACAAGATGGAGCTCCCAAACTACAGCCGACAGCTCATGCAGCAACTGCATGCTTTACGAAAAGAGAAGCAGTTTTGCGACTGCTCCATCCTGGTGGGTGAGACCCCGCACCCCGCTCACAAACTAGTGCTGGCGGCCTCCAGTATGTTATTTAAGTCTGTTCTGGAAGGTTCTGACAGCATCTCGATCGACACAGATCTACTGTCCTCTCAAGAGTTTTCTTCTCTTCTGGACTTGGTGTACACTGGTAAACTGCCTCCCGGTAAACACAACTTCACCCGTCTCATCGCCGCTGCAGACAGCTTGCAGATGTTTGATGTGGCCGTTGGTTGTAAGAACATTCTCAATGACCTCATGAAGCAAACTTCTGTGGAAACTGAGTTGATGGACCCTCAAGTTGTAAAACGTGACTGTGTTAAGGAGTCATCTGAATCGGAACAGGTTATTAGGGACAAGAATAGTTTTGAAGGTAAAAGTTTGACTGATTAATGGGAGACATTTCTGTTTGAGATCACTTTATGTTTAATGTTCACTTTATTTCTATGTTCAGAGGACAGTGCAGTTGAGCTGATCTCTCAAAATCAAGCTGGTATCACAAAACTCCTACAGAATGGACGGTCATATGTTAAGGTTCTTGAGATCTGGGATACAGTCTCCACAGAAGAGCGCCAGGTAAAGTAATTGTAAAAAAGAGATAGAAGGTGTTATATGTAACTGATAATTCACTTCTTAAAGGGACAGTTCACCCAAAAATGAAAAATTGCTGAAGATTTACTCACCCTCAGGCAGTTTCTTCATCAGAACAAATTTGGTGAAATGTAAGCATTCCATCACTTGCTCACCAAGGGATCCTCTGCAGTGAATGGGTGCCGTCAAAATGAGAGTCCAAACAGCTGATAAAAACATTGTGATAATCCACAAGTAATCCACACCACTCCAGTCCATGAATTAATGTCTTGTGATGCAAACATCTGTGTGTTCTGGCCAAGATAATCTGTATTAACGCTTCCTCCAGTGAAAAAGTCTATCCCCTGTTGTCATCTTACATCAAAATCCACCAACATATTTGTTTGGAACGGTTGTGGACTGTTTTTGCTTGTAAACGTTGCTTGATCTCAACATTTTTCACTGGAGAAAGCAATATTACGGATAGAGGACTTGTGTTTTAGCCATAAGCGAAAGTTTTTTAGCTAGAAGCAAAAAGCTAAAAAATGTCTTGATGGATTTGTTTGTTAAAAACACAGCTTTTCACTTCACAAGACATTTATTGATGGACTGGAGTCGTGTGGATTATTGTGATGTTTTTATGAGCTGTTTGGACTCTCATTCTGACGGCACCCATTCACTGCAGAGGATCCATTGTTGAGCAAGTGATGTAATGCTACATTTCTCCAAATTTGTTCTGATTAAGAAACAAATTCAACTACATCTTGGATGAAGTAAATTTTCAGCAAATTTTCAATTTTGGGTGAACTATTGATTTTAAAAATGTTAATGATCTAAGGAAACAATTAGGACTGGATTCAGAAGTTACTCCTGATCTTCTGCAGGTCATATTGGAGAGCTTCAGAGGAGATCCATCAGCAGATGAGGTTTACCAGCGGCTGCTAAATTTTGTGAAAGTTGAGAAAGTTCTGTCAGCTCAAGCAGTCCTTACTTTGTTAGAACAGCTCAAATGTTTAAATCCTGATCCAGGATCACTTTTGGAGGAGCAGGGAAATGAGAGCTGTCCCGAGCCAAAAGGTAAGCTGACCTGGGTTCAGTGAAAATGGGAAGTGTTGAATCATAGGGTATTAAAAGGATACTAAAATGACTAAACATTTCAGGTAGAATTTGCTAGACTTTGCGTGACTGCAGTTCCTCTTTATTTACAGATTCTGCAGCAGGTGTTCGGTGGTCTGGTGGGCTTTTAGACCATTTATCAGAACTATCTCATCACCTCTCTAGTGTCAACAACCTCTCAGGGCTTTTGACCAATGCGGTGAACAGATGTATAAATGAAGTGGAAAAAGAGGTATATATGTCCCTTACTGTTTGCTATATAGAACAATACAGCAGTACACTTTGATTATAATTGGATATATATACACTACCATTTAAAAGTTTGAGGTCAGTAAGATTTACTGAATTTTTTAGAAAGTCTCTTATGCTCACCAAGGCTGCATTTATTTAAAAAAAAAATAAAAAAATCAGTAAAAACAAAAATGTTGTGAAATATTAATACAATTTGAAATAGCCGTTGGCTATTTTAATATATTTTAAAATGTAATTTATTCCTGTGATGCATAGCTGAATTTTCAGCATCATTACTGCAGGCTTCTGTCACATGATCCTCTTCAGAAATCATTCTAATGCCGATTTACTGCTCGTATTATCAATGTTGACAACAGTTGTGCTACTTAATATTTTTGTGGAAAACATAAATGCATCCTTGCTGAATAAAAGTATTAATTTCTTTCCAACAAAAACTAACCCCAGACTTTTAAACACTAGTGTATGTGTCTGTTCTTCCTAAGGTAGTGCTGCAGTGCTGTTCTGCTCCATCCTCTGTGGAGGTGGTGGAAAGGTTGTTATGTAAACTCCGAGAGATGACCATAAGTGAAGAAACGTTTATGATGCTGCTGCATGAGGTGAAGGAAAGCTCCTCAGATCTGCTTCAGCTTCTGGAGGCCCTGAAAGGCACAAGGGGTATGAACAGCAAAACTTGGCAACAGTGCCTCATCCGTTTCATTATACAGCATATTCCTTTAGCTAACACTTCTGACGACTGCTGCTTTGTCAGATGAAACAACAGAAGACAGCAGTGGGATGGATTTGTTGAGAATATATCAGAACAGACTCGTAGAGCTGAATCTGGACCTCCAGCTCATCAAACAGAGCCTTAAAATGGGTCCAGATATGAATGCAAATGAGAAAAAGGTACCTGTGTTGCATTAATAATTGACTTTTGAAGTTTTACAGTGGATTCAATGCAAGGAAGTGGTTTTTAAATATATATATATGTGTCCATTCAGTGTATTGAAGCTCTACTGGCAGAGACAGGAGATGCTGAGGTGGTTGGAAGGCTGATATCTGCAGCATTGGACGGTTCACTGCAGGCGGTGACTGTTTGGAGGCTTCTGCTGTGGACAGAGACACACAGTCCAGAGCTGCGGCTTCTCATGCAGGAGGTCAAGGAGAAACCAAACGCTCAAAAACTTCTGCAAACCAGTGAGTGTCAAACAGCTTTTGAATCAAAACTGCGTTTAGTCACTACTCTGTAATTCGCTGAAAGGATGAGTGTAAAGTCTGAAAAATGTTTCGTTTTTTAGGTAAATACATAGATGTGCTCTTCAAGCACAAATCACTCATTCTGGAAACAATCAGTGACATTACCCTGCTCGAACAAGGTTTGGACGCAATGGCTCATGGGACAGAGCAAGTTTCTGAGGTAAAAAAATGGAGGAAAATATACTAAATATTTTAATTAAATATAAATATTTTAGTTGATTTAATATGCGCGCACACACACACACACACACACACACGCACTTATTCGATCAAAAATACAGAAAAAAAAACAGCAATCTTGCAAAATGTTATTACAATATAAAATAATGGTTTCTATTTTAATATCTTTTAAAATATAATTTATTTCTGTGATGCAAAGCTGAATTTCCATCAGCCATTACTCCAGTATAAAGTGTCACATGATCCTTCAGAAATCATTCTAATATGCTGATTTATTTTCAGTGCTGGAAACTGTTCTGCTGCTTAATATTTTTTTGGAACCTGTGATACTTTTTTTCAGGATTCTTTGATGAATAAAAAGTTAAAAAGAAGAGCATTTATTTAAAATAGAAATCTTTTCTAACAATATACACTACCGTTCAAAAGTTTGGGGTCAGTCCATTTTTCTTTCTTTTTTTGAAAGAAATTAAAACTTTTATTCAGCAAGGATGTGTTAAATTCATAAGAAGTAATAGCAAAGATTTATATTGTTAGAAAAGATTTCTGTTTTGAATAAATGCTGTTCTTTTTAACTTTTCATTCATCAAAGAATCCAGAAAAAGTATCACAGATTCCAAAAAATATTTAGCAGCACAACTGTTCCCAACACTGATAATTCTAATAATAAATCAGCATATTAGAATGATTTCTGAAGGATCATGTGACACTTTAGACTGGAGTAATGGCTGATGGAAACTCAGCTTTGCAGCACAGAAATAAATTATATTTTAAAGTATATTAAAATAGAAACCATTATTTTATATTGTAATAACATTTTGCACGATTACTGTTTTTTTTCTGTATTTTTGATCAAATAAATGCAGCCTTGATGAGCATAAGAGACCTCTTTAAAAAACATTACAAGTCTTACTGATCCCAAACTTTTGAGCGGTAGTGTATATATAAACTTTCAAAAAAATTTTTGCGGAAATGGTGACAATTTTTTCATGATTCTTTGATGAATGGAAAGTTCAAAAGAACAGTATTTATATGAACTAGAAAACTTTTGTAACATTACATAATTGTCTTTACTCTCACTTTTGATCAATTTAATGTGTCCTTGTTGAATAAAAGTATTAATTTCTCTCTCAAAAAAACAAAACATACTGATCACAAACTTTGGAACGCTAGTGTAATTTTGACGTTAGTGTATTAGTCTAAAATGCACAGATGAATATTTAAAAAAATCTACTCAGGCACCTTTGTTATAAATTCTTACAATAAATTAGAATAATAAACTACAGTAATTGCATACTGTTGTGTTTCCTACAGAATTTTGTTTTTGTGTACAGTATATAAAATAAAATACAACATTATATAACATTATTTTTGTGTGTCCCAGTTTCTCCAGAGCTGTCGGAGAGCCGATGGTGAGCTGGAGTCAGTTCAACAGACTGTGGAGAGAGTTTTGAGTCGTGACTCAGAGTTTGCCAGTTCACTTTGCCAGCTGCTGTCTGCCAACCAGCAGAACTTCCCACAGCTGAAAGACCTCAAACATACTGGTGGTGAAGGACCTTTCAGTACATAGACATTTCTGTTCATATGATATGATAGTTTGGCATCACTTTTGAAAGCATCTGATGGAAAATCTTACACCTTTACATTGATCCATATTCAAAACAGGGCCTCAGTCGGATTCTGACTGTCCTGCAAAATCTGAGGTTGAGCAGGATGGATCTACCGGCGCAGACTCTGAGGATGATGATGGAGAAGATTCCAAAACAAAAGGCAGAAGAAAGGCTGTTCCTGTGTTCTACAGCTGCGAGTGGTGTAATAAGACGTTTGACTTTAAGTGCCGTCTGATAAAGCATAAGAAAGGCTGTGCCCTCGCGCCGGGGAAGGAGCAGCGCTGCTCAGAGTGTTCAAAGGCGTTTCTGACGCTCAAGAGACTTCACCAGCACTGCGTGGAAGTCCATGGCGGCCCTCCGGCTAAGAAGAAGAAAACAGAACTAGTACCATGTGACATGTGCGACAAGACTTTCAAACACTCTTCAGGTATACGATGATCCTTTTCAAGACTTTAAAACACTGGCTGTTAATGTATGCGCTCCAGAAATGTTAAGCTTTGGTGCTCATACAGGTGACGCAGATTCAAGGCCAGCCTGCAACAGGGTCTTCATCACATTCCTCTTATAAATAATGATTTAGTGCCTCTCTCCATTACGATGTCAAAATTTCTTGTTTACTTAATTGGGAACTTGAAGCCATTATTTTAATTAAATTTGTAATTAGTAGTATAATAATATTGATATTAATATTTAACTTTAATAACAACAACAACAACGATTGTTGAAGTTAAATATAATAAAAAATATTTTATATTACAAATTTAATAATAATAATATGTAGTATAATAATATTTATATTAATATGTAACTTTAACAACAACAGTAATGATTATTAAAGTTAAATATAATTAAATATTGTATATTATTATATTTATATTACAAATGTAATAATAATAACAAAAAAAATACTAATTATTACTATGGTAAATAATAATATAAATATTGTTATATTGTCAATTATGAATGGAATATTAATAATAATAATATTTAATTACTAATATAATGAAACTAATTAATAATTAATCATATTAAGCTAATATGTTATTGAAAACACTAAATATTATGTTATTGATTATTAAATTATTATGATGATGATACTATACACTATTATTAGTTGCATTATTAGTATTAGTATCATTGTTAGTATTATTATTAGAATCATTATTATTAATTAAATAAATAAACAACTGTTTTCATTTGCATATTACTTTTTGCAAAAGTATCAAAATTGGAATCAAGTATTATAATTTTACTGGTATAAAATGTTGAAATGTGAAAACACTACATCTCCTTTATCTCTGTAAATTCAAACATGCAAAAGTCCAAAATGGCAATAAAAAAATCCCAATTATTTAGTGTTGTAAAGGTCTGTTGGTTTATTTTTGGACATAAAATGGACCTTAGACACCGATCATTCTTACGTCAGCACTGCTTTATGCATTCCGTGCTTATATCTTTCAGGCCTTTTGTATCATAAACGCACGGAACATTTCGAGGAGAGGCCGTACGCGTGCGAGGAGTGCGGGGCGAAGTTTGCTGCCACCTCGTCTCTGAAGAACCACATGCGTCTACACACGGGAGAAAAACCCTTCCACTGCAAACACTGTGACATGAGCTTTTCTGTGGCCGCCGCTCTCTCCTACCACACCAAGAAGAAGCATGCTGAGGGTGCGATGGTTCAAACACTTTTTGTGATTTTTATATCATGCTTTGATGTGAAAACCAACATGACAACCTTGCAAACTTCTGCATTTTTAGGTAAAATGTACTGCTGTCAGTACTGCTCGGCCACATTCGCGCAGTCCATTGAACTGACGCGCCACGTCCGCACGCACACGGGAGACAAACCGTACGTCTGCAGGGAATGCGGCAAAGGCTTCAAACAAGCCAATGGGCTGTCCGTCCATCTGCAGAACTTTCACAGTGAGCACATCCACAAGAGTCACATGATGTATCTCACTCTCTAATAAACACAAACTCAACTAGTGACATGTTTGTTATCTGTCCCATCAGACATTACAGAACCACTTGACTGCCAGAAGTGCCGGGTGAGTTTCTCTTCTCTGGACGAACTCCGACAGCACATCCAGGAGGTGCATCCGAAAGAGCTGCACCAATGTCCCGAGTGCAGCAAGATCTTCAACAGCGAAGCCAATCTGGAGAAACACATGAACATCCATAACGGCAACAAACCTTACAGCTGCAAGACGTGTAAAAAGTCCTATCAGGTAAGAACATCACACTTCATCTGTTGAATGATACACTATTTCTCTCCAACAGAAAACTATTTCAGCGTAACACTCTTTTTGTGGAATTTGCTGTGTTGTGCTTTGCACTGTGACCCCAAAATGTAGTTTGACACTTAAACTACACATAAAAATATATAAATATAATTGCATTAGATACAAAATTATCGAACCCAGTGGCATTTATTTTCAATTTATGTTTATGATATTAGCAGACACTTTTATACAGAGTAAGAGGAACTAAAGCAATTTGTCAAAGAGACAACAAATAAACACACACAAGCACACTTTTCAAGCAAAACATTTATATTATATTGTTATATACATTAGATTTTTAGAGTATATTTTTTTTTGTCTTTGAAAGACATTTTTTTCTCACCAAGGCTACATTTATTTGATCAAAATGCAGTAAAAGCAGTAATATTATGAAATATTATCATAAGTTAAAATAATTGTTTTCTATTTTAAAACATTTAAAAATGTAATTTATTCCTGTTATGCATAGCTGAATTTTAAGCATCATTATTCCAGTCTTCAGTGTCACATGATCCTTCAGAAATTATTCAGATAGAAACATTTCTAACAATATTAAAAATAATAGTGATGCTTAATATTTTTATGGAAACCTTGATACTTTTATATAATCTAATACAAAAATATCTAAATATATTGTTAGTTCAAATATTTTTATTTTATTTATTTATTTTAAATCTATATTTAAAAAAATAATAATAATTTTGTCTCTTTTTCGGTTTCAGACGCTCTCTGGTCTGTGGTACCACAATCGTACGGTTCACCTTGAGAGCGCCTCTGCCCAGGGCAGCAAAGCCATTAAATCTCTACTTCAGTGTGACAAGTGTGACAAGATATTCAGCAACCGAAATAGTCTGCTAAAACACCAGATAACCAATCACACAGGTAAGGAGTGAACGCCGATCCTAGCAAATTAGATACTGTTACTGTTACTGTTAGTTGCAGTGTACTAGTATTGATCGTGTTTTCAGAAGTGCACTTGTGGAAGTGTGTGAACTGTGACAGAACTCTGACGAGCGAGCAGGAGCTGCAGCAGCACGTGTGCAGCGGTCAGTCGAGTCAGACCGGCTCTGTGTTCAGCTGTATGGTCTGCTCTCTCCACTTCCCCTCTGAGCCCGAGTTCCAGCAGCACTTCCTGTCCAAACATCTGCAGGTCATGCAAGAGGAAGCACAGACGCAGGCCCCCAGTGCTCAAACGGTGACGCCCCAAACCTTTCACAATGTCCCATATCAAAAATCTCTCATATTTAAAATATGGGAAGTGAAATCAGTGAAGTGATGGCAAAAAAAGGTCAATTTTCAAGACTTTGTCACATCCATTTTATTTTTTGTAATTTTAAAATGAAGTATTTATGTATTATTTATTTATGTGGTTTAAGATTAATACTGTAGTATTTTTGTGGAACATATACATTGTACATCAAAATATTTAATATTAAGATCATACCGTTTTCCATGAATTCCATCTGTTTTACTTAAAGGTGCTGTATGTAACTTTTTGACTGTACCAAAACATAAAAACACCATAATATATTCGCAGATATTTAGGAAACATGCCAAGTTCACATACTTGTTTCTCCGAAAAACAATGCTAAAGCCAGTTATTCTTTGTAAATGTGCATTCTGTGTCAGAATGCCTGTTTTTGTTTTGGTCTGTGTGATTCCGAGCACTGTCAGTTTAACCAATAGTATTTCGACACCCCGGGTTGCCAGAGAGCGGAAAACAGCGTATCGCAGCCATGGAAGCTAGCAAATGAACTGGGTCTGACATCGCAGATTCTAGCCGACCTAAAAAGCCTCGGCATCAATCTAAAAACCTCTAAGACCAGAGGCATGTTAAAACGAGGGTAAATCAACTCATCAACTTACCGTGTAAGGCTTCCATTGTCAATTGCGCTCGTTCTCTTTTCGTGTCCTCAATCTGACAACCCGCTGCCTGGAGCAGTGTTGCCAGATTGGAAATGTCCAAGTATCCTACCAGAAATGCAAAATTATCGTATTTGGAAGAAAATGATGGTACACCAGTCAAACGTTCAGAATACACCTATTTATCTAGATGTTACAGCTATTTATCCTTTTCGGCACTCATTTTCAATACTTTATTGCTAAACTATCGACCTCAGCTTTGAAAAAAAAACTGACCTAAGTGCGGCAGGAACATTAACTTGTGCTCTTGAGAGAGAGTCATTCTCCACGATGATTGGTCGAGAAGGCGTGAGATGAGATTAAAGACAACACGTTCAAGTCTCCTCACAATCATGAAGGTATATGTACAGTAGGATCCACACAGCTAGATCAAGGAGTAATATTATAGAAGCCCTATGATTACGACGACGATCATTTGGTGTCACAAAATTCTGAAATTATCGTACATTATGGTATTATTGATCGTACATCGTACAGAGGTCAAAATTATGGTACAAATACGATAATTATCGTACGTCTGGCAACACTGGCCTGGAGCATCGCGTCTTGAGGAGGAGGGGGCGGGAGAAACAATATTTAGAATTTGGACTGCAGAACCCATTTCAACCGCCAGTTGTCTATTACATACTGCACCTTTAATGATGAAATAATATTTCACTACAAAAATAATTATAATATACACTTAAAGTATTAGTGTTATTATTAGTATTATTGATGTATTATTATTAATTAAGTGTTTTCATTCGCACATTATTTTTGTTATGATAACAAAATTGGTATAAAGTATCATAAAATATTGGTATTGGTATCGACTACTGAAATGTTGTGAAACACAATCTCCAAAATATTTATAAAACAAAACATGCCAAAGGCCAAAAATACAATGAAAAAATGTTTTAATCGGTATTCACTCAATTATTTACTTGTAAATAATTACTTTTTTAAAAGATTTTAACAGAAAATGGCTTCCCCGTCGATGGTTTTTGTGGCTCTTTCCAGGTGATTCGGTGTGAGGATGCAGCCGGTCAAGAGGCGGAGCAGGTGATTAGCCTCGACCCGTCCCGGATTGAAGGGTCACCGCAGGTGTTTGTGGCTCTGGGTGATCAGCAGGAAACTGCCAGCGGCTCTGGAATCGTGACCGTCAGCATGGAGGATCTACTGAACGGCACGGTCACACTCATCTGTGAAGAGGGCCAGTGAACTCTAGGCCACACGCGGCTTTATGATCATGACATTTCTGAGGAGTGCTGAGGCTCTTTTTACACTGGATTACACATGGTACTAAAGGCCTTCACACCATGTCATTTTACCAATCATGATACAATTTCTTTTGTACAAAAATTAATATGATCTTTAATGAACACAGGCTTCAGTCTCTGGGTCACTTGATTGGTTTTCAGGCTAAGCATACACAGGCATACAAAATCCATGTTAAAAATAGCTCAAGATGACGTCAGTCACTTCAGTGCAGTCTGAATCTTTTTTTGATTGTATTTCATTATGAACGATTTATTAAAATTGTTCTGACAGGCACAAATGGATTTTAAATTAGAAAAGTCATTTGAATTTGTTTCTAACACATCTACCTCCGATCAAGCATCATGTACAGAGATGATTTTTGGTTCTGATGGACATTGATAAATGAGACTTTGGACTGTGTTAAGATGATTGTTTTTCTGCTAAAAATAACTTCTGTAAAATATTTTGTGACCAACCCGGCTACTGTTTAGCTTTTCATTTCTGCAATCTGATGAATGCAATTTTAAGATAAGAAGTTTGTCTGAGAAAAAATAAACTTTGTATAAATAAGTATAAATGGCAAAAAATAGAATGATTTTTTTTTTATAAGTAAGACATAAGCAGGTAGAACATGGCGAGTCTTTTCATAAAGTAAGCTTAAATGACAATGTTTATTTACAGAAATTCACAAAGCATCAAGTAAAAACAATCATTTACTGTTTATATGAAAGACCACACCAACCCTCAAATACTTTTCATACAATATAGAGTAAAATATTTAAATTATATATATATATATATATATATATATAGTTTTTAGTTGATATGCCAATAATTCATAGACAACCCTGAGTCGATTTTTACATTCATAAGAGTGTAGCTTTAAAATGGTAAAACCTGACCACATTGTGCATTTCCAATAAAAAAAAAATCCAACTGTACACTCAACAGAAACTTGTTCTGTCAAAGTAAAACCAGTCTGGATTAAACTGTAATTCATCATGATCCAATCTGACCCCAAGATACAGCACATAACAATTACAACAGTTGACTGGGTTAGTATGGAGTACATAAATAATCCAGACATAAACACAAGACAAACAAATAATCTCTAGTTTTCATGTGCCACATAATGCAATGAACTATGCAGGTTCTGACTTTTCAAATAAAGCTTTGAAAGCAACAGGTGCTCGCTTTAATTTGCTTATGCATATTTGGCTGATATTGGATGCAGATAATATCAGGGCTCATATTATGAAATTAAAGCAGAAATTCTTGTAAAATTCTAGACTGAAGTTTTAATAATAGTTTTAATTTGTTACTTGTGGATTATTGTGATGTTTTTATCAGCTGTTTGGACTCTCATTCTGACAGCACCCATTCACTGCAGAGGATCCATTGGTGAGCAAGTGATGGAATGCTAAATTCTCCAAATCTGCTCCGATGAAGAAACAAAATATTGGATGGCCTGAAGGTAAACACATTTGAGCAAATTTTCATATGTGTGTGAACTATTCCTAAAAAATACACACAAAACTGAGTTATTGGCTATAATAAAAACAAATATGGGTTATTACAAATTTCTCATTGCATTACTAGTCCAGACAAAAAAAAAAAAAAAGTCAAAATAACTTTCATTTTTATGTCATGTTGTTCATGTCGGTATCATACAGCCAGTTCTGTGGATGAAGGCACACAACCAAATACTGCAACATGAACAAACTCAATTACAACACCCTAAAATATTGCAAAACTCACACAGACGGGGTTAAAAGAAGAGAAGAACACGACAATGATGTATATAACATTTCCGAGCTTACTGTAATACAATAAGCTTATTCTTGCAATGCAAACGGCATTTTGTTCATTTTCCCAGAGTGCCGCAAGGCTCCCTATTCAGCAGTGCATAGTAACATAACACCAAAAAACAGTTCTCAATTTATCACATAAAATTCATCCTGTGCAAAGCACAGACAGTTGCTTGTATTCAGTTACAAAACAATATGTAAATATAGAATTACTCATTTATAATGTTAAAGCATGTCCTCAAGTGCAGAATATCAGTAGTCAACATACATAAATGTGCACTAAGGGCAAAATCATTCGATAGTGAGCATCAGTACACCAGACTCACTATGAAGGTCAAGCATTCTTCCTGTTTTTAACTGAACTTGTGTAAATACTGAAAATATGCAACTATATTTTCAGGGTAGAGGCCTTGGAAACAAGAACAATTTATAAATAAAATCCCAATTTGAATCTGAAAGAAATTACCTGAGGTTTCAGAATAAATCACAAGTAGTCACTAGATCATAAACAGCAAATTTAGTTCCTTAAAATCACTATATACACTTTCTAACTGTCTATAGTCACTCAATTTCATTGGAAATACTATATGATCACTCCTCTTACCGAAAGTGTACTTCAAGGGCACAAAAATGCTGTTTGGGCTGCGTCTGAAATCGCATACTCACTGAGGAGGTCATTATTTTGAAGTATGTTCTATATAGTATGAATGTAACCTGGACGTCATTATCATGTGACCTACCAGAGTCAGTTGCCTTGCTTCATTGTCATTCACAAATTGTCTCCCGTGGCCTCATGGGATAGTAAAGTGTCCATCAGATGCGCAATTCAGAATCTTGCCGGAAGTAGTAGGTCACCCAGGCAGTTTTTGTCTACTGTATTATGAAAACTGTGGATTCAGACATACTACTCACATACTGTTTTCACCTACTATAAAGTAGGCCAGTATGCTATTTCGGATGCGTCCAAAATCGGATAATTCCCTTCTATATAGTATGTGAAAAACAGTACATCAAAAGGTGTAGTACCTACATCAAATTCAAATCTACTAGTATCGACTCGAACGGTGTGCGATTTCAGACGCAACATTTTGCTGGCTGTGATTTATTGTCTTATAACACAATATTGCTCTTGGACTTTATACTGACCCCTACTGGCCTGGATGCATGTTTATCCTTTACCATTTTTCATAGAAAAGCATCTCTATTTCAGCTGCTTGTACCTCTACAAAACTGCAAGTACACATAATTTGGGACAAAGTCGAATCTTATGTGAGTGTACATCATTTAAAATGTCAAAATTTGTGCTGTTTTTGATGTCATCACATCCTTAGAGTAGTGTTGCTTCTAAAGCCTACTATAGTCCAGATCCCTAAATAGGCTCTAATTTGAGGCTTTAGTTTTCAGCTAGTAATCTTCTTTTTGAGCAGGAAGGCACTGGTGATTTGGTTCATCACCACCAAGGCGGGAAAAAGTGGGAGGAGTAGGAATATATACCAGATTGTGCCTCTTACCAATGCCTGAAACCAGTCTGTAAACATGGCTGACATGACGGTGATGGTGGCCAGCATGTAGGCCACCAGACCGCAGGTGGCATGATACAGTCTCAACCGAGGAAACGAGTGAGTGCTGATGAGTTTGGGGAAGAGGAGAAAGACGCCGCAGATCGCCTGCAGCACGATAGCGGCCATTGTAGCGACTCCCAGCAGGCTGTGCCAGGAAGTGAAGTGCGGATGCTCCTTTATGTTCTTGCTGGCCACCATGAAGCTGAATCCTGTAGCTCCACACACCAGCAGCACAGCCTGGAAAAACCAGTGCAGACGGACCTTCCACTTACGTGATTTGAAGCAGAACGGGCTGCCTTCGGCGGAGAAAAGCAGGATCCCTTGTGTCATGCACAGACAAAACTAAAACAGAAGAGAGAAATAGTAAGGCTTTGTAATAATTTCATGAAGTGGACACATAAAACAGAATTGTTCGATATATATATAGACAATGTTCACAATTTAAAGTTTCTGAGTTACTGAGACTGGGCAGCAAAATAGGTGATTTCTGCAAAAAAAAAAAATGTTATGTCACAACCATGAGCACTTGCATACTTCGTATGCATACTTTGTTCAAAAGTTTGGGATGGTTTTTTAAATGTTTATGAAAAAGTCTCTTAATTTTTTATTTATTAATAATTTCAAGGCTGCATTTAGTTCATCAGCATACAATAAAAAAACACTAACGTTGTGAAGTATGATCACTTTTTAAAATAACTGTTTTGTATAAATGTGATTTATTCCTGTGATGCAAAGCTGAATTTTCCGCATCATTACTCCAGTCTTCAGTGTCACATGATCCTGATTCAGAAATCATAAATATGCTGATTTGCTGCTCAGGAAACATTTATTATCAATGTTAAAAACAGTTGTGCTGTTTAATATTGTTGTGGAAACCGTGATGAATTTTTCTCCAGAATTTTTTGCAAAAATGTAAAAGTCTTTACGGTCATTTTTTATCATTAATGCCTCTGTGCTAAAAATAAATTAACTTGTATGAAAAAATAAAAATAAAATCCCCAAACTTTTGAATGGTTGTGTATATGATGACTTGCTCTTGATTGACTGTTCTGTATAGAGAATAAAATAAATCATAGACTATTTCCTATACTGTCCATGGGTCAAAATCTGAGACTGACCTCTGTCAGGTCATCTCACATTATTAGTACAGAATGTGTTATCTTTGTCATCAAGGTGAATGTAATCAGATTCCGACGGTAAAGCAGCTGAGGATAATTCCACTGTCTTTGTGTTTCACCACACTCAATTCATTATTTACAAAAGACATATTTTATTCATTCCCTGAGACGCTGAACATCACAGAGACACAATGCATTATTAAAAACTCCAGGGGTGAGTTTTTATAGGTTTTTATAAACCCATGACTGAAAATATGATACATTGTATAATATTTTGTGTATTTGAATGTATAAAAACTTACCCCAAGTGACATGCAGACAGGATGCCATGAGAAGAGACCTGAAATTAATAAACACAGGAGTTAAAGAAAAATAGGGATTTATAATATTTGGAAATACTTTATATTAATTTTCATTTTATCAATACCAAAACATATATGCTTAATGTCATTAGTTCATGGTAATATTATAGAATTGCCACGGCACATGTCTGAAAACATAGTAATACCATGTTTTGTTTTTTGTACTTTCATACATACTCCAAAATACTATCTTGCTCTACTATACTATTCTACTATATATACACTAAATACTCCAAGATACTATTAAATTATCATGGTACAGCCTGTCAAAAACAAGTACAAATGTCCAAAATCATTGTAATATCACCGTACTTGGATATATACCATGGTAATGACTGATTATTGTATTCATAACCCATGGTACGCCAATGTACTTTAAACAATATCCTACAATTGCAACATTACACTTCCAAAACACAGTACTGCCATGGTAACATGTCTGAAAACCCAGGTACTTCTTAATTTGTTATAGAAATGGCTACTTTTGGAGTAGAAATGACAAAGCCCTTTCATTTCTATATATTCATACATATTTATAAATCAATGCAGGTCCATATTTGCTACTAATCTGTCAGGCACTTTTATGTGTTTATATGAGTTATAAAAGTTTATAAAATATTGCCAACACCACCATAAATTGCCACAGTACTATCATATTCTTGGACATGTACCATGGTATTTTTTTTTAAGTACCATGCAAATATCACTTGAATTTCCACGACATCTGATACCATCACTATACCATGGTACTTTTTAGTAAAGGAAACATCTAAAAGTGGCGCCGTATATCTATCTGCATGTACATAGAGCTGTAGAAATGTGCGAAAGAAGTGAAAAGACTCACTTGTTCCTGGTCTGGACAGTATGGATGTGAGAATGACCAGGCCGAGTGAGATGATGTGCGCAGCGACCACAGCCAGTCTGCGCAGCCACACATAGAGCCAGAACTCCCGCATCCCGAGCCCCTCTCCCACCGCACTGTACTCAACATCCAGAGACGAGCGCATCCCCCTCGCCATTCCTGATAGTTCATTCAGGAACTCAGATTTTTACATTTACGCCTAAATTACTCAATAGAAAACGTATCTCAGGTGTCATTCCTACTGAGCTTCACAAAACCTGATTTTTAGTTCCGAAACGCATATAGATTTCAACTTATGAACTCTCTTGGTTATAAAATTAAACTTGCGGTAGGAAAGTTGTTAGTCCTGTTCGGTGCCATTTTCGTGTGACAGTGATACTTGGAAATGCATTTCCTGCATAGGAATCCTACTACGATAAAGGATGGGCTCTTAATATTCAGGAGCCATGCAGTTGCGATTGGAAGGTCACCAAGCAACGAGAGCACGACTACATTAATATTCAATAGCCAAGTATTCGCCATAGGTGAGCAGCCTTCTTTATATTCAAAGTACACACGATACGTAACTGCAATCTACTTAATTATTTATGAGCTAAGCTTCTGCCAGGATAGGACAGTACTTACGCATGCGCAAGACATTTTAAAGTGAGAGAAACAGAGCAGGGAGATATCTAATGACGAACAGCTGACCCGTTTTCACGCACAAAACCAACTTTTGTCAAAAAAAAACAAAAACTCTGGTTTGAGCATCTTGACAGTTACTGCAAATATTGTCCTTGTAAAAAAAAAAAAAAAAAAGAAGTGTGGTGCTCTTAAGTTATGAGTTCCACATCTCTGACAAACTAATTTCCATTATTTTTCCAGTCCTTCATGATTACTTGATAAGGATTAAAAAAAATAAATGTATAGAGATTGCAGTCAATAAGAGGCCAAACATCACTACAAAAAAAAACTGTATGCAGCAAGCACTTTTAAAATAACTGAGTAAAATACCACAAAAATGCACACAACATATATATTAGTCAGCTATTTAACAAAGCACTGAGTGAAATATACATGCATGCTTTGTGAGTTTTTTTTTTTTGGTGAGATTTCATATATTAAAATAATTTTTTTTTAAGACAGAATGAGAATTTATTTTTCCCTAAAACGTCATATTTACCTTTGAGGATTTTTAAAAATCACTGTAATAAGACTGGAAAATGTATGCTTAAATGTCGTCATGAAAATAAAATGTCACAATGACAGGTTTCGTCAAATTCACCCATTTATCAATTAAAAAAATGTCATAATAATAAAAAAGGACCTAGTGCTGAGTATAAAGAATATTTTAATCCATTTTATAAACAACATTTAGGTAGCAGCATTATTCAGTAGATTCTGAGGTATTTTCTGAATTCACAGAGAAATTCACTCCCCCGTCTCATTACATACACCTCCACATACACACACACACACAGATAGACATTCATAATAGCTAAACATGTGCGCACACACACACAGTTCAAA
Organism: Sinocyclocheilus anshuiensis; assembly: GCF_001515605.1. Taxonomy (NCBI): domain Eukaryota; kingdom Metazoa; phylum Chordata; class Actinopteri; order Cypriniformes; family Cyprinidae; genus Sinocyclocheilus; species Sinocyclocheilus anshuiensis. The sequence continues at coordinate 1,929,004 of NW_015539898.1, read as the reverse complement.
CAGTCAGTCAAACATGCGGAGTCCTGCGTCCATAGTTCTATATGGTAGAGTTCGTAGGGCTCGCTCTTTTAGAGGCTTGTAAGGCTGGCACTCTCAGTGGTGCAATTTTGGCTGTTGAAAAAGGCAACAGAGAACAATTACTATGATAAACAATGTTAACATTAATGTTTGCCTAATATTATACCCATCTTCAGTGTCACATGATCTTTCAGAAATCATTCTAATATGCTGATTTGCTGCTCAAGAAACATTTCTTATTATCAATGTTGAACAAAGTTGTGCTGCTTAATATTTCTGTGGAAACCGTGATGCATTTTTGTTTTAGGATTCTATAATTAATAGAAAGAACAAAAGAATATTTTTGTGGAAACTGATCAATTTTTTTAAAATCCTTTGAATAGTAAGATTACAAGAACAGCATTTATATTTTAGTAACCATCAATCTTAAGCAACTTTGCTGAATAAGTGTTAATTTCTTAAAAAAAAAAAAACTTTTGAACAGTAGTGTGTGTTTCTCATCACCTTTTTACAATGCAGATCCTTTTAAGATCCACAGAATTCACTCTTATTCATATTAACATGAACCCTCACATTGTGTGTAATTGTGTTTAATTTGGCTATGCTTTCAGAACTGGAAAAAAAATTAGGGATGCTCCGATCCGCCTTTTTTGCCTCCGATACCGATTCCGATACCTAGGGTTCGTATTGGCCGATACCGATACCAGTGAAGTTTTTTTCCCTCATTTAAATAAATGTAGAATTTATATATCTCTGTGTGTGGAACTGATAATCATTCTTTCACAATCTACTAGATACAGACTACTTCATTATAAAGAAAAATAAAATAAACAATAAATATGAAAAAATATAGGCCTGTGTATATTTATAATCTATGACAAAAATGTATCATAAACTAGGTTAGTGGATAATTCGGCAGCAAAAGTTATTCTAGAAAAATCAGTGCACAATAATTTTAGAAATCCAAAAATTTAGTGAAAAAAACTTTTGTGGGGAACAAATAAAAGTGTTGCACTAAATATGGTAAAATGTTAGACATTGCTGTTTGTATTATAAAATCCATTCATCAAAAATTCACAACCCTCTACGGACACCTTGGCAATTGAATCGCCATTGGCTAATTGGGGTAGATACATATATATATATATATATATATATATATATATATACATACACACACAGGGTTGGGAGGGTTACTTTTCAAATGTATTCAGTTACAGTTACAAATTACTTAATTAAAAAAGTATTCATTAACGTAATCCAAGTACCACAATATAAAAGTAATGTAATCTGATTACTTTTGGATTACTTTTATTTTTATTACTTTAACATGTACAAGTAAAAATAAATAGATTATACACATTTAAAAATTTACACCATATACATATTTGTCTATTTTAAAATAAGCCTACATGTTGAAATGCATGTGAGATGCTATCTTTCTTTATTTCATTGACTGATCCGGGGTGTGGGGACTCATGTAATTTCTACATTTTCAGGCTCATTTTTCGCTAGAAAACTTACACCTGCAGTCATGCACACCATGGAATTTTAAATCACTAACAAACACTAAATTTTAGCTAACATGATGATTTCCATGCTAGTCGTACCTGCAAATTTTCATGTTGGTTGAGTAGCCTTTGTTAAAGCAAGAGTCTTCATGCATAGCTTACGCTTTACAACCATGTTATTTCCTTTATCCTCTTTGAAAACAAAATAACTGTGAAATTTCCAGACATGAAAAAGTTTTTCACAGCAGGAAGCATCGTAATTAATTTACTGTAGCAGCATCTGTCAGTCATCCCGCCTTTGAGGAGAATAATTGCAGATGGGTGTTATTTGCGCACGCACCAGCAGGTGGCTCACGTGAGTCAACATGTGTCAACAGAACCAGTAAATATATAGTGTTATGTCAAAATACTCATTTATTTAATTTTAAATGAAACAAATGTAATCCTGATAGTAGGGCTGTGCAAAAAATCGAATGCGATTTTCATGCGAATCTTGTCAGTAAAGCCGCTTCTGGTGATTAGTAGTAAATCTCCAGCACGTGCTTTCAGATGGAGCGGCATTTACTACACAGAGCCGTAGATCACCGACAAGCTACACAAAATCGCGATTGGGGTAGATACATATATATATATATATATATATATATATATATATATATACACACACAGGGTTGGGAGGGTTACTTTTCAAATGTATTCAGTTACAGTTACAAATTACTTAATTAAAAAAGTATTCATTAACGTAATCCAAGTACCACAATATAAAAGTAATGTAATCTGATTACTTTTGGATTACTTTTATTTTTATTACTTTAACATGTACAAGTAAAAATAAATAGATTATACACATTTAAAAATTTACACCATATACATATTTGTCTATTTTAAAATAAGCCTACATGTTGAAATGCATGTGAGATGCTATCTTTCTTTATTTCATTGACTGATCCGGGGTGTGGGGACTCATGTAATTTCTACATTTTCAGGCTCATTTTTCGCTAGAAAACTTACACCTGCAGTCATGCACACCATGGAATTTTAAATCACTAACAAACACTAAATTTTAGCTAACATGATGATTTCCATGCTAGTCGTACCTGCAAATTTTCAAGTTGGTTGAGTAGCCTTTGTTAAAGCAAGAGTCTTCATGCATAGCTTACGCTTTACAACCATGTTATTTCCTTTATCCTCTTTGAAAACAAAATAACTGTGAAATTTCCAGACATGAAAAAGTTTTTCACAGCAGGAAGCATCGTAATTAATTTACTGTAGCAGCATCTGTCAGTCATCCCGCCTTTGAGGAGAATAATTGCAGATGGGTGTTATTTGCGCACGCACCAGCAGGTGGCTCACGTGAGTCAACATGTGTCAACAGAACCAGTAAATATATAGTGTTATGTCAAAATACTCATTTATTTAATTTTAAATGAAACAAATGTAATCCTGATAGTAGGGCTGTGCAAAAAATCGAATGCGATTTTCATGCGAATCTTGTCAGTAAAGCCGCTTCTGGTGATTAGTAGTAAATCTCCAGCACGTGCTTTCAGATGGAGCGGCATTTACGACACAGAGCCGTAGATCACCGACAAGCTACACAAAATCGCGATTTTTTTGCCCAGCCCTACCTGATAGTATTCCCACTTTTTAGTAAATGTAACTGTAATCTGAATACTTTGTTTTTTGATGTAACTAACGGATTACAGTTACTAGATTTATGTATCCTGATTACGTAACGCCGTTACATGTATTCCATTACTCCTCAGCCCTGCGCATATATACATATATATATATATATATATATATATATATACACAATTTTATGCAGTTTACTATTGTTTGAGAGTTACAGTTGAAAGAGATATTAAGTATTAAGTTCGTTTTAACAAAACTAAATGTTTGCTCACCTTTTGTGTGCTGAGTTTCTTTTCCCCTCCTATGGAGAGTCCCGCCCCTTTGCTTTCTTTCCAGGGATAGAAACCGGAATGTGGGGAAGTGGGGAGCCGGTGGGGTTTGGAGGGTGGAGAGGAGCCACTGCTCTTGCGTTTCTTCCCCAAACCCTTGTGATCAAAGCTGGCCACCCTGCCATGCAGTCCTGAGTCCACTCCTCGGCTGTGTGGGGCAGAGTCGGGGGGCGAATGGTGGGCCGGGAGGTGAGTCCTCTTAAAGGCCCACAAGGATGGCGTGTGGGGATCAGAGGGCGCGAGCTGGGGACGTGGCCTGCTTCCCGGCGAAAGCGAGCCGTTGGTTTGTCCGTGAGAGGCTGACGGCGGTGTTTTGCTGATGAGGGGCCGCCCCTTGTTCTGAGAAACGAAATTCTTGTCCGGGCTGACAGTGTCCGACTCGTCGTAAGAGGCTTTCCGTTTGCGCAGTGCAGCGGCATCCGGCGTGGTCGTCCGCTCTGCTTCCCTGAGACGCAGCTGTTGTTTGGTGGTGCGGCCAGTAGAGTTCTTGGGCCGACCGGGGCCTGATTGAGTGGGAGCTCGACCGAGTTTAGATGGGGGAGCTGTGGACTGGCCACCCCCAGAGTTCTCAGACTGACCGTAAGCCTTGCTGGTCGAGGAACTCTGTGGGTTTGGCTCCTTGCCTGGTCCGTGGGAAGAGTAGAAGGAAGTCTTGAGAGAAGTTGAGTTGTGACTTCCTGCTTTCTGTTTGGAATGCTGGGAAATGGAGGAAGGAGAGGCAGGAACGGCTGCAGGCTTGGCTGGGGGACTCTGGGAGTGAGGATCTGATACTTGAGGTATTTTTCTGTGAGTAGGAGAGGAATTAGGGGTAGTTAGACAAAACATTTACTTTCACATGCAGTGCAGGAAGTAAAAACACAGCTGTCAAAAGGAAACAAGCTTTGTTAGGGACTGAAGCGCTAATGGAGTTGGAGTAACCTTAGAGCTACCCTGGAGAAAGAAACAAGATAATGCTAGTGGATCCTGGCACAGGCTCAGAGTATGTGATCTGTGAGTGAATCTTACGAAACCTGTCAAGAACAAGTCCTGCTCACATTCCACCCCAAAATCAAATGACAAAAGTAAGATTTTTAGGACCATTTGGTTTTTTTGCATTGTGTATTTTAATAAAAATTAAGCACATTCCTCCAAATTCGTATTATTGTAATGCATCTGTTGTTTTACTTGAAGTTACTATAAAACAATTATTTGTAAAAATGTATGTATAGATACGTATATGTATGTGTATGTATATGTATATGTATATATATATACGTATATACAGATATGTATGTATTTTCATAACAATAACACAAATTCGAGAAAAAAAGTCCTTAATAAACAAAAAAACTATGCAACAATGAAAAATCACATGACGAGTTTTGTGAGATTTTGGAGATTTACACAGAAGCCGTGCTTGCTTTTGAGCTTTTTGTTGAGATCATCACCCCACTGTTTGTATTTATGACAGGACATATATAAGTCAAGTGGTTCTTACTTCCACAGATGGGCGCTGAGGTGGTTCTCCACCATGACACTCATGGTAGACCGTAGATGGTGCAACCGTCGATCGAAAGTGAAGACACCGTGACCCAGAGAATGACTCCCAAATGAACAAAGCTGTTGGGGAAAGGCCAAGGATTAATACTGACGCTCTGTCTCATTCAATTAAGATTGTTTAAAGAGTCACAGTCATTTAAAGACCACAGACAATGTCATGTCTGAAGCTCATTTGCCAACTATGCAGTTACAAAGGTAATGCTAGATGACACTGTGGAAGTGTTTAGTTGTACCGCGGCTGGTTTGGGATGCCATGGAGTCGAGTGCCAGTCTGCGAGGTCATCGTTCCCCTCTCCTTCGCTCTCATCACCTGAGATGTGGGCCTGGGTGAGAGGAGAGTGTGGCCGGGTGCTGCCATCCTCCACGTGGGGTTTATCCTCCTCCAAACTTTCAGACAATGTGGGTGTTCTGCCACACAAACAGATGAACAGAAACAGACAGACAGTTAAGATGTCCAGCAAACTACAGGTAACTATTCGCAAACACAAAATGTACATATATATATATATATATATACACATACACATGCACACATAAAATATTTAGTAGTTGAATATATATAATAAATTATAAATATATTTTATATAATTTATATCAAATTATAATAACAAAATAAAAAATATATATATAAAAAAAATAGTTTCTCTTGATTTTTTTTCATTGACGTTTCTAACCTAAATGCAGGGCTGTTCGTCAGAGGTCTCCGGCAGAGAGGCGGTGCAGGTGAATCTCTGGGAGGTTCTGGGCTTACAGTCGGAGCAGCTGAACTCTCTGGGGCCTGAGATACCCAATCACGAACCTTCGAGCTCATCTTCAGCTCTGCCACCAGCTGGTCAAAGTTTTTACTCCTGCCTTGCACCTTCCTGCGCTGATGAATGGAATAATCTGGAGAAGAGATGATTTTTTTTTTTTTTTTGGACAAGTCTTGCAGCACATTTTCTGTGAATTACATCATTCATAAAACATATCTGGTGAGAGTGTAAGTACTTTCATTATGCATTGTGGTTTTGGCTTTTGTGCAATATTAAGCACTGGAAAGCCTTTGGGACTGTGTAGTTGTAATAAATAATTTAGAAGTGCTCACCCCTATGACTGCACAAAGCAAACAATGTGTTATTCTCACTTTGTGACCCAAAAACCATTTTATATAAAACTTGTGGAGCACCGTGCCCTAGACTTTGAACATCATCCAGCTGTGAAGCAAGACATTTATTCTTCCTTTATTTCTTAACCAAAAAAACAAACAAAACATGCATGATATCAAATACTCACAATAACTTTGAGGTGGAAAATTTTAAATATTGCAATGGTTTTAATACACTTTTTATTAGGCCATTTAATACGCTTTAGTAACCCTAAAGACAGCTTCATAATCTAACGGATATAGAGATGTCTCAATAGTATTTTATCAATCAAATAGTCAAATATTTAGTCTTTTATTACCATTTATCACTCAAAATTACTCATGCAACTTCCTTTGCAGAATGTCTTATCTATTACAATGTTTTAGTAAATAAAAAAAAACAGTATGAAATGAAATTATTGCTCTTTATATATTGTCATATTTGCATTTTAGCTACCAGCCCTATAGACAGCCAATATCTGTTGATTTAACAAGAACCTGAAGTCACTGAGGCTTTTCCTGTAATCCCTTCCCAACTTCCTGTATGTCATGTCCACTGAACTTCCTGTCTGTGTACACACTGAAACCAGCATCCAGTGAATGGCTTCAACCCTCTGAAGGTTAGATAGATTTCTACTATTACTACAGGACAGCAAAAAGCATCAGATGCAACAATTCTGCTTTCTGGAATATTCTGTCAGAATAAAGATCAGTACTTAAGACATATTCACTATGAGTTTGAAACATTGCACACTGATAATAACATAGGTGATAGGTGGAAGTGGTGGTCAACTCACATTGCAAGTCAAAAGTCGAGTACAAACTTTCTTTCTCTCGGGGTCCAACACACCACAGTGCTTGTCAAGGTCACATTCTTTTTCTGTGGAAAAACGAGAAAAGCATGTTATCATCAAAAACATAACATACTGGGTAGATTATACACATTACTACATGTATGAAACCTCAGAAACCAAGAAAGTCATAAAATAAAATTCAATAATATTATGTCTTAAAAATAGTTAACAACTATTATATACTACATACACACACATACATACATATATATATATATATATATATTTATTTATATGTGTGTGTGTGTGTGTATGCGTGTAAACAAATTATTGAATAATCTGTATACATAAGAATGGCATATTATGAAAAACTGATCTGGATCTAATGCAAATGTAGTCTAATGTTGATTATCAAATCTAAACTGCATAATATATAGGTTTAGTTTGGAGCAATGGATATGAAGGGCCTCAGTAATGACTTACTGGAGACCATTTTGTACGTCCTCGACCCACGGAGGTGTCCAGAGGCGACAGGGGGCGAGGCAGCCTCGCCTCTTTGGGATTGAGGCCTTTCGGTTGAGGAAGGCCGATTGGGTGACGGGCCTCCATGTGGCCATGGGGGGTCTCTCTGAGTAGGGGAAGGGGAGCTCCGCGTGGGTTCGATGAGAGGGGGCTGCTTAAAAACAGCTGATTCTGAATGACCCGAGTTTGAAGGTGAGTGCCTGGTGGGTGGAAAGATCATCATATATAAATTATATATATATTGTATATGATTCTAATAACCACAGATTACAACATCCAGCATCATATTTGCTGAATGAATACTTGTTTTTTACTAATTTTGAGGTGCGGATTCCAAAAATGGTGCCCGTTTTGATGTAGCACATCATACTTTCTCATAAAATACAATGCATTTTGTAGCTTTGTTTCTGCTTCCGACAACCATTTGCTAAGTGAAGAAGTCTTGTATTGTCACTTGATCACCAGAAAAACTGCCATAAAGACATGATTCCGGTCTTCATCTAAGCCAGGTTACAACTAAAAATATAACAAAAACTTGTCTACAGAATCAAAATCATCTAAGAATTGAACAAATCAATTATCATCCGATTTTCATATGTATGAATGATTCTAAAGACATTTTATGCCTAATCCTATTTTTCCAGATTGTAAGTGCAAGGACACATTTTAAATACCTCTTTTTGTCATTAAAATGTTTTGAACTTTTGACATTTTACCACTTTTGTTATTTTGATGAGTGAAAAAAAATGTGAACATCAATTTAGGTAAAATTAGGCCTTTTTTGCAAATGAGCAGATTTTTTTTTAAGATGCAGGGCTGTGTTAGAACACATTAGACCCTCTTTTAACATGAACAAACAAGATCAGATTAGTAAATCTTACCAAACTCCATCTTTCGGAGGTTTCGTGTGTCTGAACTGAGGCGGTGTTGAGGGAGATTGCGGAGATGCCCACAGCGGCCCGACATTCTGGTTCCTGCCACTCCAAGAGGAGGCTCCGTGGGAAGGCGGGGTGTGTCCATGACGGGATCTATGCTGCTGAGGTGGAGGTGGGGTGGAGCGGAGGTGTGCATAGAGCTTACCCAGAGGGCCGTGCCTCCTCTCGCAATGCTTCTCGAACGCCTGAGGCTTCACCACCTGACTGCAATGGCCACAAACCACCAAATAGAAGTCATCGTGCCCAGGAAAATGACCGAAGATGGACATATCTACAAAAGCATACCAAATAATAGGGACAAATTAGCTTTGTTCGAAAAGTAAAACTAGAGGAAATGTTTTTAAACAGTAATTTTCTCCAAAGAGAAATTAATTTTGTGTGTTGAAGCTTCCTGTTTGAAAACTCAAATGTTTCTAAACATGTTTAAGTAGTTCCTACTAGTGGCAGTCCAATATTTACCTGAATTCAGCCTATGACACTGAAATAATAGCTCTGTTCAACTTAATGTGCCTTTTTTATTAACTTTCAGAAGATGAATTTCACAAAAGAACATGTTTATTATTCATTGATAAGGCTGTTTATAAAAGCTGGACCTGACAGGAGGAACCACTGTGTTTTTAATGTCAAAAAAATCTCAAAACAGCCAAACACCGGCCAATTAATCGGCTTATATATCAGTTCATCACTAAATGGGTTCATGTTAATACCGCAGTGTCCCCTTGAAATCAAAGTAAAGTACATAACCCCTACCCTCTTTCCTCAGTGTCATGGTTTCCGTTGTTGTTTTGCCATTCTTGCTGTATTCATCTCCATTGGACCCTATGAAAAATGTTTGGAGGTAGTTTATGTTAGAAAGGGTACATGACCATTATAAAATAACAGACTTCCATGCATTATCGTTAATGACTTAGCAACACAGCACATATGGGCATCTTATGTAAACGCTACATTCTAAACCCACTTAATTCAATGGGCCGTAACCATAGAAACATTGAGAAGGACATGTGCCCTCCAAAAATCAGACCTATAATGGGTTCTTTTATGCTGAACTATATTTGGTCCAGAATATGTGGTTACTTTCTTGAATGCAATGTATTGAGTCAAAACTGTGAGAAAAGGGACCAACATTGATTTATGCATACAAAATCACTTTCACAGACTTTTTCATTAACTGTTCCCTCCTAGTGGAATGACCTGCCCAAATCAATCCGAGCAGCTGAGTCCTTAACCATCTTCAAGAAACGACTAAAAACACATCTGTTCCACCTTTATTTGACCCTCTAACTCTAGCACTTTCTATTCTATTTTAATTCTACTTTATCTTCT
>NW_015539898.1:1915832-1919004 GCF_001515605.1 Sinocyclocheilus anshuiensis | reverse complement strand
TATATATACACACCTTGCTACGTGTACTGCGTTAGGCTAACCGAGACTTGTCATTTGCACTTATATATTGTTGCTCTTTTGTTAGTTTTGACTGCTTTTATTGTCCTCATTTGTAAGTCGCTTTGGATAAAAGCGTCTGCTAAATGACTAAATAAATAAATAAATAAAATGCATACAGTGGTGTTTAATGAGCGTCATAATATGAGATCTAGTCAACTGGTCAGGTTTTATTCCCCAAGATTTTCAGTGTGAAATGCAATCTGTGCCATGAACTGGTCATCTGTGAAGCTGGCACAAGCTCTTCTGTGGGTGGGGCCAAAATATAACTACCTGCAAATGATCCCTACACTATTAACTGCTTTGATGTGCCCGCCGACAAGAGGAGATTCGTGCTTTTAAACTGAGTGCGTTTGTTTCTTTTGAAGTTCCAGACAAACGAACGCGGAACACGTTCTATTATGACGACACTGATCAGAGAGAGAGAGAGACAGAGAGAGAGAGAGCGCAAGCGCGTGACCCAGCCGGCACTAGGACCCGGCAGGTTCTTTGTTTGGGTAACACGGTTCGGGATGCCGTGCCTTTTCCACGAAAAATAAAGCGCATCCGTGAGACTTTTTGGTGGTGGATGGAGAAATACCGGCGACGAAGTGCTCACTCACCCTCCGATGCTGTCAGGTTGGCTCTTTCCGTCCAGGCGCTCCAGCTTTGGCCCACGAAATCATCGAGACAAGGCACCCGCCGTTCCGGAGCAGCCATTACTTTAACTGCGCGTTCACGCACCGCCATCATCACCGCGCGGCAAGGCGCTGACGTCACGTTGCGCGCTCCCGTGGGCGGAGGGGGAACCTGCTTGCGCGCGCACTTTTTAATTTTATTTGCATTATTGATATTTTATTTGACATTATTTTATTGGACGAATCTTCAAACCCTTTACAGATTTGTAATGCAAATTGAGTACCTTAAACTGAATTTTAATAGAAATATTTCACATTCTTAATATATTAAAAAATATGACAATTAAGCACATGCAAAACAAAAAAATCTTAATGGTTCTAGGCTTCATTTTCTTTATGTAATACAGATAAAAACATCTGATTCGATTTCCTTTCCTTGGTGTTGTTGGATTAGTACCTTATTCAAGGCTTTAAATCATAAGCAATGCATGTTATTTATTATTCACGTGTGTTGGTTTGCCTATTTTTTTTTCACTATCTTCGACCCAGAAGAAACATGTATGATCGACACCAGTGATTTAGATGTATTTATTTTGTTTACAATACTACCATCTAGTGGTTATGTAGTAAACAGCAGCCTTTTGAAATAAAACACGAACCAATATATATACAGCTCTCCTCTTTAATACTAATCAAAACTGCAAACAGCCTTTTATGGAGTTTTTCCTTCTGAACGTAGCATAGAGATATAAAACACACACACACACACAAATGTGGCCTATATTTTCCAAAAGTCACAACCAAAATCGAGGATTGCTCCAGGACAAAAAAATTAATCAATGTGACCCGAGGAAAGATTTTTAAATGTCACTTTTAGCTTTTTTCCTCTTTAATCACAATTAGACCCAAACTACTTTCCTTTAACAATTTATATTAATAATTTAATGTGTTTACCTTTACCTACCTTTTATAGCTATGTAGATTAAAAAGTTTAGATGTGGCACTGAATATTCCTTTGAAAGTTTCATCTTACGATTAAAACGACTACTTGAGGATATAATAAAAAACAAAATTGCCAATTTAGAATTAAACAAATAATCAATTTTTAACAGAACATAAAATGCCCACAGACAATCACTGTTGCTGAACAATTATTCAAATTTTGTTTTTTTAGAATTCAACAATGCAATCCTCCACAAAACATTTCTTTCTGTAAAAAATAAGATGGTAAAACATGCCACAGATGCACAAAATTAAATGTTCTTTCTGTAAATATAAACATCAACCCATGTGATACAGACGCTTCATTTACAGTGTCAAGTCAAATAACAGCCAAATACAAATAATGACAACATTACTACTCCAAACAGTAGAAAAACTATCAAACAAGTGTTTCCTTTCTGTTAAACAATGACTAGTGTTGAATAGTTAACATTTGTCCTGATAGAAAATTAAATATGGCCTTTGGCGTTGTAATTTATTACCAAATACCACTTCAAAAAGAGTCAACTCAGAGAATTCACACAAACATTTAAAATAAAGGTTACAGACGAAATATCAGATGCTTTATGGCTGAAACTAAGATGAATTTTTTTAGTTTGTCCTTCCCTGACAAATGTAAGGTGACTCAGATGTGGCTGTGGAAAAACATTCTATCATGAACGTAAATGGAAAGGCACTTAAACCAATAAATAGTTATTTAAAAACTACAAGCAAAGACAAGCTTTAAATGTCTGGAGCTAGATATTAGTGTGCTAGTATTTGAAGTGCTCAGAGACATTTGACATTCTCATGAGGTCTGATTGTAGTGGACATTTACAGTTACTGAAATGCAGGTCATCTTTATATCAAATTAGACAAATTAATTCAAATGAAAAACATCAATAACCTAGAACAAGTTTAGTGTAAGTTGTAACTGAAATGCTACTGATTTAATAAATAATTTGGTTTCTTTTTTTTACCTGCGTGACCAAATTAGCTTCTGACAGTGCCATTAAATAGACACTAAAATAAAAAAAAAATCCATAAAGAAATGATGAATTCAGCTTAGAGCATGTCTAATGTAATGAACTGCGATGCATGACGCTAGAAACAAAGCTTTTGCATATCAAAGTGTAGTTTGTTTCACAAGCGGTGATGTCCTCTGCTTTATGAACGAATGGAGAGGAGAGGAAGGAGCCCGTCTTGTCTAATTAGGAGGTGGAAACTCCTCCCTCTACGCTGGGCGGTGGATTGGGCGGTGGATTGGCCGGCTTATGAAACGGAGTCTCCTTGTAGATGAACCAGCAGTTTCCTGCCCACAATATCAGGTTTAGGAATCCAAAGAGCTAGAGGATGCGGAAAAGAGAAAGATACATGTAGTGCTTCGACTGCTCGTTTCTGAAATTCTTATTTACTTGCAAATAGATTACTAGAAGGATAAGGATAATGGATGACACTTCTCTCCCACAGGCCAGGAGTTGCACGGCCAAAAAAAAAAAAAAAAAAAAAATGATAAA
>NW_015539898.1:1912903-1915626 GCF_001515605.1 Sinocyclocheilus anshuiensis | reverse complement strand
AAATGCAAATGAGCTGCTGCTCCCCGCCCCCTTTTCCAGAATAGAGCTGCGCCATTACAGCTCGGACCTGCTAAAAACATCTGTTTTGGTTCTGATTAGCATGTTTATTGCTCTGAAATCATGCGTTTTAAACCATATGAGTTTAAACTTATACTATAAGGTTTTCTGAGCACACACATCCGAAGCACATGGACAGAAAGCGGCCACCACACAGCATGTGAGTACTAAACTAATGGCGCTTTTCCACTGCAAGGTACGGCACGGTACGGCTCGGTACAGTTCACTTTTGGGGGTTTTCCACTGGGTACAGTACCTGGTCATTTTTTTAGTACCACCTCGGTTGGGGTTCCAGGTGAACTGTACCGTTACCAAAACGTGTCCCGCCCACTCTAAAGCGGTACTGAACTGCAGTGGAAACGCAAACCGGGCCGAGCCGAACCGTGCCGTGCCGTACTGAGCCGTGCCGAGTCGTAAAAAGCGCCATAAGTTCTCATTCACACACAGGTTTACGTTAAAAACACAAAGGAGTTACAAAAAAACAGTCGGTTATGTCTGTGAAGGTAAACAGCTGGGAAATAAATCTGTTTATTTTAGATCTGTGTGGCAGCAGCAATATACAGTAAATAAATCAATAAATCCACTGCTCTTGTCTCCTCTGAGGCTGGGACTGTAAATAGTGTTCTGTGCTCGTCTGTGCAGCCAAAGACAGAACAGTTAGCATGTTTTGCTCAAACTTTCGCCATGGCATTATAGCTGGTACACATTTGTCGCTTGCGAAATCAAAATGACGGCGCCGTGGGTGTAAACTTACAGACTAAGGGGCGGTAATATTATAATGAGATCCCTTTGCAACGTCACCAAGGGAGCGAAATCAGACGCGCTCATTTTCTCAGAGGCTTTCAGAAAAAGGCTTACCAAAACAAAGTTACTGGGTTAATCTTTTTCACGTTTCCTTGGTTGGTAGATGCACCGGGGACCTGATTATAGCACTTAAAACCTGGAAAAGTCAGATTTTCATATGTCACCTTTAAATGAGTTTATAAACTTTTTCAAATTGCAACAGTAATTGAATCTTGAAGCCTGAGATATGAAATAAGCCAGAAAATTTTAATTTTTTTAAATTGAACATGTTATGGAACCTTGTATATTGTATATGTGTTTTTGCTGAGTATCATTTCATACATCTGTTTTTTATGGATCATATATGATATAGGAGCATATGGAGCTCATGCTCAAAGAGGAAAAAAAAAACAGCTTAATTTTATTCAGGCCCAAACTGAGCCAAAATATGTGCAGTTGCTGACATTTATATGGCCAAAAAAGTATGATGAAATTCTGATACCTTGTAATGAAAAATCAATGAGATCTTTATAACAGGCTACTTTCATAAAATGCATATAAATATCAGTTGTCACTCTATATCTGCCACAAATATGTTTATAGTATGATGATAATTAAATACTAAGTTTTATGATCAAAGCTTTATGGTTTTTATTATGGGGGTCAAAACATAATGCAATGAAATTCAATGATGATTGCAAGATGAAGAAATAAATGTTTTCTTAAAAGCCTGATGAATCATATTTGATACATCTTTTTAAACATGATTTTTATAATAAATTATATATGGATAATCAATCAAACCTAAGCTGCTTCAGTCCAATAAGTGTTCATCTTGAAAGATTAATAACAATATAAAAGTTATTCTTACATTTACTTTATAAAAACCATTAAGGATTTCACAGGAAAAAGACACGTGAACCACAACCTGAAGGTGGACATGTTTACAATTATAGTAAAAGGCCTTTTACTGGCTAAAAAAAGTATAGACATCAAAAGGTAAGTAGTAAATGGTTTGCAACAGGTTTTTCAGCAAAGTTTTGATCATTTAAAAGCCTTAGAAATGTGCATAAACAAGTAGGCCTTATAGGGTTAAACATTTATCCACAATTTATCAAATAATCAATTTGTAGGTTTGTACAAAACAAAAAAGCAGTAAAAGTAGATCTGCCTCAGAGCAACGTTAGGACATGTGAACTATATAATCTGTACATACATAATAAAACAAATATTGGCCAATGAAATGTTCTAGATATTAACCAGGCTTAATTTAAAGAAATTAGAGCAGAACTAACAGTAATTGCACTTACCACAGAGGAATTGAGACGACCCATCGAAGGGTAGCTCTTCACCACACACTTATCAGGCAGACAAGCTTTTATTAGCCTGTCAGTATCCGTAGCATATTTGACATCTGTTAAACCTTTTCCCCAGGCTGAGGAGCAAACCAGCCACAAGAAAGCAAAGATCCCGGTCACAATCAGATCCTGGAGAGGGAACAGAGTAAAGTTTGGGATATCAATTCTTGCTCATGGAAATGCTAGGGATATTCTGATAAAGTGGCTGTCAAAAGTAAAAGCACAAAATTAGTCCAACAGATCATGAGAAGGTTTGAGTAACAGACACTTCGATGATTAACACAAGTGTGTCACTTCCAAAATGTACAATACTTCCAAACTTTACAATCGATAATTAATGTTTTCTGTTCAAATTTAAATTTTATTAGTGAATTAATTAAACAATGTAAAATAAGTGTACACTGTACAGATCACAAATATATCAGAGAGTAGGACTGCGTAAAAAAAACAAACAAACAAAAAAAAAATTATATATATATATATATATATTTTTGTTTTTTTATATTTTTTTTTTTTTGTATTTTT
>NW_015539898.1:1912735-1912886 GCF_001515605.1 Sinocyclocheilus anshuiensis | reverse complement strand
TTATATTTTTTTTTTTATGTATGTTTGTATTTAGTTTGATGAAAAGGGGTGGAAAAAAATTACAATTATGCAATTGTATGAAGCTCTTTGTTAATACTTTGGAAAAGTTTGCAAATAAATTACAAAAAAAAAAAAAAAAAACCACAAAATT
>NW_015539898.1:1890597-1912460 GCF_001515605.1 Sinocyclocheilus anshuiensis | reverse complement strand
GAAAAAAAAAAAAACACACTGGTCGGCCACTAATTGATAAACTGTAAATCAAACCATTTAAAAAATCCTCACTAACCATATTTTAATTTTTATATTAATTGTCACAAACATTCTGCATCACAAAGATAATTTTGTTCCAAAAATTTCATGACATTCATAACAAGTACATTAAAAAGTGCAATAGAAAATAACGGATTTGAATGACATTCATATAATCACAATAATATTTCCAAATGAGTGATGACTCACAATGATCGGGCCACGGTTAGACTCCCTGTAAACCTGCTGGTAGCCCAAGTACAGGATGAGGGTGAAAGTACAGTACAATAAGCCCAAGACGCCCACAGAGACGAAGAACTCAGCCGAGGAGGAGAAATCCCCCTGCAGGAAAGTCACGTTCTTGCTCTGATTGCAGTGAGGAATCATATATGGCTGACTCGGGAGCCTAATAAGTGGAAGTCACATGTTTACTAGAGCTCAATTTATTGTCTCTCCGGTTACATTACAAAACTATAACATTCACATTCTTCAAACAACATACATATGGATTACTCATTGCATGACTAACAGCAAGGACAGCATTTTAACATTTAAAAAAATGACACCATAATTAGTTATAATTTGTAAGAGATCTGTATGTTTTACCTAAAAGGATATGCAAAATGAGCAGTAATCTCGTCTTTTTTACTTTCACAATCAATGGTGAACTCAGTGAATCCAACATAACCACCAGTGGTGGCAAAGGCACAAATGGTGAACACCTAGAAACACAACAATTATGATAATTAGACATGTAGAAAATTGCATTTTCTATGAAACCATTACAGAGTTGTTGTCAAGCATCGGTCGGCGTTTGTCTGTCTGTCTGTTCTCTATATATCTCTATATATCTCTATATATATATCTCTATATATATATATATATATATATATAGTGTTCAATTTAAATGATTTTTTTGTAACCGTTTTGTTTTTTTAATTTGTATTATTTTTATTTCAGTTTTAGTTATTTTAGTGCATCAAGTTCAACTAAATTAAAAATGATTTTAGTTTTAACATCAACAATTTTAACTAAATTATTATTTTTTTCTTTTTAAATTGTATGGTTTTAGGTTTGAGTGAAAATGTTCTGTTCTTTGGAAACGAATGAAAATATCAGAAACATTAATAGTAACAAATGGATGCAGTCCCATTAGTGGCGGTTTAAACAAAAATGTAACTTCAAAAACATGAATTCAGCGTTTGCGTGTGGCAATTGCTGACGTCACATCATAGTAAGAGCGCTGTCTTCACCAGACAAGCCCTACATCTGTAAATGATCCTTCAACGCTCACTGTCTCACACTTTCCTTTTACAAACGCTCCACTTCCACACAGGAAGTGGCTTCTGCAGATTTGTGAGAATAACTACAGTAGCACAGCTCAGCATTTTTTCAGTATTCTCTGATCCAAGGTGTTTTGCTGTGAAAAAGTGACATGATACATTAGCAATTATGAAAAAGTAACGTTTAAGAGCCATACAGCGGAACAGACGGACATTGTAGATCTTAGATTTAGCAAATTGTGAAGAACTAATGGGAAAATGCTTAAAGGGATAGTTCACCCAAAAATGAAAATTCTGTTATTATTTTCGCACCCTCATATTATTGCAAACCATCTTGATTTTTGGGTGAACTATCACTTTAAGACTATCACTTTTCTCCCAGCCTGAGTCAGTGGAAATGAAGCACAAATATTCAAACCAAGTTAAAGTTCAACCTTTCTTCTACATTTCAGCTACATATTAAATAATTCCAAGGACTATTTGATCACTGAAGTGCCTCTGTGGAAGCCCCTGTTTAAGGAACAATGAAGGCTCTTCTGAGAAGCAGTTGCTGTTACACAGGAGAAACAATAGTGGAATGCAGAACTTCCCTTCAGAACAGAGACCTTTGTGAGAATTATATTTTCAAAATGCTGCTGTTTAAAATGGTGAATCTGATGAAAAAATGTCTTGAGGGGGGAAAAATGTGGTTTGTGAATTGTTAACTAAAAATACAATTATTAAAAATGATTTTCAGTAATTGAAATAAGGCTGCAACGAAATAAACAGTAAAATGTAAAAAATAGTTTTTGCAACTAAGTTAAAGTTGAAGTACTACAATTACTAACACATAAAATTATATAACTTTAAAAAAAAGCACAAAAAAACAGACAAAAGCACAGAAAATTACTCGAATATAAATTAAAATGGAAACTGAAATGATAAAAATAAAAGTTATTTAAAATATTAATAAATACTATAATAGTATAAATTTAATACTAAACACTTTTGGGGATGTGCAAAAATCTAATGGCCATGAAAATAATGCCATCATGATAATAAATATTATAATGGTCCTAAAACTAGGCTTAATTTTCTTTAACATTTTTTGGAAATTATTTAACATTTTCTTTAAAATGAATGGGAATGATGTAATTATTATAAACATAAAATTATAAATAAAATTTCATGTTACAGTTACATTTTTGGGGTGAAATATGACACATACTTGTCAGGAAAATGCTAAAGCTATCTCTGTATATATTTTTCTCATGCATGATCATTCACTTTCTAATGAAAAATGAATCAAGATCAATTTTAACAGATGATTCTTATGGGCATTGATGTGATATCTGACCAAACAATTTTAATGTAAAAAATAAAAACCCCACACGCTTTCCAACAGAGGCTAGTTTGTTTTCTCCTTTCATTAAACCAGATAAACCGATCCCGAGACACATTGGTCTGCACCTCAAAATTATTTTAAAAATAGCCCTATATTTTTTGCTGCCAAGAAAATCCCTCCACTTTCTAAAGAGAGGGTGTGCGATCTTCACCCCGGCAAGACTTTGGCTCCATTCCTGTTGAGCATACGCCGGTGCAGGTGCTTGGCGCAGAGAAGCACAGCGAGCCAACTAAGGGTGCCTGGCACCAATCAGAACCACATGGTGGGCCGATGCCACGTTCACACTGGAACGCACACCTACATGCAGCAAGTGACTATTAAAGAGCGCCTTGTGTGAATGAACCGTCCCTGCCACCACCGTCAACATGATCAGAGGTCAGTTCACCTGTTAGCAACCAAAGCTTCCTCTTCATTGTTGCATTAATACTGGGAGATCTGGGTTGTGGTGGTTAAAAGTAAAAACATCACTGCAGACTAGGGCTGCACGATAAATCGCATGCGATATTTAACGCGCATTTCTGACAAGATGCGCGTTAAATATCGCATGCGATTTATCGTGCAGCCCTACTGCAGACACATGCTGATTTTAAAGGAGTGGCTGACATTCTTGCTTTATAAGTAAATGTGTCAAAGCGCCCATTTCCTAAGATTTGATGCAATTTGGGTCATTCTTGAGAAAAAATGCTTATGAAGACATCGGCCTATAAGCCATATCTTCATTGTTGCATTAATACTGGGAGATCTGGGTTGTGGTGGTTAAAAGTAAAAACATCACTGCAGACACATGCTGATTTTAAAGGAGTGGCTGACATTCTTGCTTTATAAGTAAATAATGTGTCAAAGCGCCCATTTCCTAAGATTTGATGCAATTCAGGACATTCTTGAAAAAAAATGCTTATGAAGACATAGGCCTATAAGCCATATCCTCTTCCACATCAAAGCACTTTCATGCAACTAACGGCAGACCTGTTACACCTTAAAGAAGCACAAATTTACACTGCCGGTCAAATGTTTGGAATAATTATAATTTTTTTATGTTTTTCAAAGAAGTCTCTTATGCTCAAAAAATCTGCATTTATTTGATTAAAAAAATACAGTAAAAACTATAATACTGTGAAATATTATTAGAATTTAAAATAACTGTTTTCTATTTTAATATATTTTCAAATGTAATTTATTCCTGTGATGCAAAGCTGAATTTTTAGCATCAGCAGAGTCACATGATCTTTCAGAAATCAATTCTAACATGCTGAGTTGCTGCTCAAGACACATTTGTTATTATCATAAAAACAGTTGTGCTGCTTAATATTTTGGTGAAAAACCGAGATACACAACCATTCAAAAGTTTGAGGTAAGTATAGGTGGTGATCACCCATTATCACCAGGGAATGACCGAGCAAAAAAAATAGTATCGTGTTTGTGTCACCAAATCTGCATAGTAGTAGTGTATTTCCTACAAGATGAAAGAGGAACAAGGGTTTAGCTGGTATAACCTACAGAGATAGCAGCTTCATTTACACTTTATTATCTTGAGCCGTGGGTTTGCACTGTCTGGGATTATTTCCAATGAGCTTGTGATGAAATGTGCTCCACTTATAAACAGCACCTTTGCAGTCTGGATTAAGTTGCAGAAATTCCATTACCTGCATACAAAGGATCCAAAACAACACACTATTGTGTTAAATTGCACCTTGTCTTTTGTCTAACGTCTCGCATGTTCGCAAATTATAATGGCTTGCAAAGACAAGGTAAAATTGTGTGCAAAGTGCAAATATTTAAAAAGGCATTGGCAAAAGCGAAAGAGACTAGACCCGCCAGATGAGATAAATATAGCTAAGAAACTAAGGCCTAGACACCATTTAAAGAATCAATGCAAATACATGGCCTGCTCAATGGGACACCAATCCAGCTGGGATTCTTTTCTGTACATACAACATCACTTAAAATGAGCTTGGCCCGTTTTCAGTGCCGTCGGATATTTACTCCAGCGAGTATGCAGGTATAGTTTCACGTATCACCACTGAAATGTGTGGCAGTTAGCTTTTACTTCCGGATGTCTAAACCAAATCAGACCAACTGGATCGAATTTCAGTCTAAGACTAAATAGAGGACAAACAAAAATATATTTAGCTGGCAAACCGAAGTAGCTGAGATTCCCTTCCGAAAAAAGCTTTACTCTGTTATAAATCTATTCTTGATTAATCAAAATTTCATTTTAGATCAGACTGACATAAGCTAATTTCACATCTAGCCTGATTTCTTAGTAGGTTAATGAACTCCAGGCCTAGTTACCCACATCAGTCTGGGAGACCCTGCAGATAGCGGTGTTTTATAGCCTAGATTTTCCATTGTTTGCAGTGGTATATTTAGTAAGTATTAGACTGAAGTCCACCATAGGAGCCTCGTAATGCGCATGTGGCAATGTAAACATCATTTAATTCTCAAGGGACTGTGCGCAAGGCAGGACTTGTATAAATTTGCATGCATTTGTGCGCTTGAGAAGATTTCTACAGCACATATCCTATCAAATGACACATCTAAAGGTGTCTATATGTTTTGATGATGACCTTAATAGTGGATGATATAGCAGTTTTGATCCATTACTTTGACATGGGTGTTGCCCATTGTTGACAAAACAGCACCATATGTGACTGCAACGTACTTGTGTTGTCGTGTAAGGTACATGGATATGATCACATAATACTGTGTTTAAAGACATGTGCAACCATCTATCAATTGTCATAATGAACGTGCCAGCAAAGAGACACAATGTGACATTTGGATCTGTTGAGTGATCGCAGAAACTCACCCATTCCAGGATTCGGATAAATCCCAGTGGCTCTTTCACTGGTCCCAAATCCAGACTAAACCCCGACATGATTTTCTGTAAATGGAGAAGATAAAGATTAAATCCTCAACTTGATTTTCCTGAGCGGAAAGGACGAAGATCACCAAACTGTTGCTAGTTCATTACCTGCACGATTTCCATGTTTTTGGGGTGTGTTTTTTATATTGTCGCTAAAAGAAAAGACTTCGATTCCAGGTGAGATCGCGAGGTTGTTATTAACAGAAGAAGAAGACACAAGAGAATGACAGTCAAGGTTTTCGATAGCGTGAAAACAGAGTACTTATGTCGACCAACTTGTCAAACTTTCTACAGTGAGACACGTGATTTCAACTTTCTCTTAAAGTGACATACACGGGTAAATGCAATGCAGTGTTGCCAGATCCCTCAGAAACATGCACAGAATAGGCCCAAAATAAGCTAAAGTTGAATGCTTCTAGTTGATAATTGCTTTGTTTCATTTATCTGACTTTCATACATTTTTTAATACATATTAAAAATATTAAAGACGCGAATTTATGAAACAACGTTTTATTAAGCAAGTGTTATAAGTACACTTACAGTGTATATAAAATAAACGTTTTTAAAATTTATCATGTTCCCTAATTGTTATTAATAGGGTTAGACAGAAATATATAATTACCCATTTATCCTAAAAAAAAATTATAATAATAAATAAATAAATCCTCATTTACAAAAGCTAAATTGCATATTTCGCTGGAATTCAAAATGTATTTTCAATTATAATATATAATAAAAAGAAAGAAAATAAATATCTCTGTTGCACACACATGCATACAAAAAGTTGAATTATGTGTACTTTTGATTATATGTAGGTTTTATTTGCACAAATGTAGATTTCTTAAGGCTGTTCTTAATTTTGTGGCAAATGGTTTGAAAAATGTATTACAATCTTTAGAGCAGCGGGGGGGAAAATGTCTTAAAACTCTCTAAATTATTTGAAAAATATTGATTAACCCCCTTAATTTCATTTATGTTATAATTTGCTATTTAATTTGCTGAAATGTATTTGGGTATTTATTATTGGTCAGTTTGAAAAAAAAAAATGCAAATTCTGTGTTCATGTTTAACAATGATAATGCCTGTTTGTTATTTGAAGATGTTTAATAAAGGTTAAAAGACATGCATGCATGAATGCACTGAAGTAAGCAGGGGATAGAAAGGCAGAAATATGGGAATAAAGGGAAAACTGTGGCGATTAATAATTAAGTTATTTAGAATGCAGCTCCAACAGATAGCAGCTGATTTGGTCGACATATAGCACAACAATCATAGCCTGTGTGTTGAAGACTTATGATTAATTCAATAGGGTAGGAACCAGAGTTGCCAAGTCCGCATATTATACGCGACTTTTGGCTTCTTTTTTGTAAAGTTGCGTGAAAAAAATACCGGGTCGCAGGTTGCCTTTTTTTTGGTCTTATTTAAAAAAATATGGTTGCTTGTTAGGGAAATCTGACAAGCAACTTCGTTTCTTTATGTTCAGTGTATTGATTGACACTCTGTCTGCTCACAGTTAATAGCCAACCAGTGCTGCAGAGTAATTTGCCAAATGTCCCGCCCCCTCCTCCCCCTCATTGGAGAAAAATCACGTTCAAAAAGAAGGCACGTGACGCTGTAGTCCAAGCGATGATATTACCGCCGGTACGATGATCGTACACTCTCAGAAATTAAAGTACATAATTGTACCTTTAGGGGTACAATGGCTTGTCACTGGGGCTGTACCCCCAAGGGTACAGCTTTTGTACCCTTGGCATAGGGTACAAATTTGTACCCTTGTGTTTTGTACCTTAAGAGACCAGTTTTGTACCCGTGGTGTCAATTTTGTACCTTTATTTAACAGTTCAAAAATGGACCCTTCAAAAAGGGTACAAAATTGGCTTTGACAGGGTACAATCGTTGACTATAATGAGATTTTATGTATATATATTTATATATTTTTTTTACAGACACGCCAAATTAAAATCTGAATTTATTAAATCCTTTTCATTTTCACATTTTACAACATTTCATTTTAAACACAATGTCTAACTGTGACATATAAACGATCATCAACAGAGTGTCATTTGCCTGGTTGTCCATTTCATCTCCTGGTTTCATTAATGCAGAGCACTAATTCCGAGTATGGGTCACCATACTTGGCCACATGTCACGTCACTTTCACTAATACTAAGAGTATATACATTTGGTTCGAATTTTAGTAGGCTATAAATAGGTGGCTATGTACAGCTCCCCTTTGAAGCTCTTGTGTTTATCTGTTTTTGCTTTTCAGATAAAAGGGTGGTTTCAGTTTAATATGCAGTCATGAGATTTCTTAAGAATTGTGGAATAATGAACAGAATTTAAGATTTAGGTGAGTACATTCTCTTCACACTCCATCACAGTAGGTGGCGGTATGCACCTATGAAGTTGGTTCGCAACCCGCCATAAAACCAAAAGAAGAAGAAGAAGAACAGTGGTAGGAACCTAAGTTGAACCGAAATGCTTTTGTCGGGCGATTATGTGTGAACACTTCCTGTAGTGTAGAAACTAGCAAACTCACCCTCCACTGCAGAAGGTAAGTAATTCATGATAAATACTTATGTTGTGCCCTACTGCAGTAAACCACAGCTCAGCAGACCAAAGCATTTGAAACAACAGAGTATATTGCGTAAAGTTATTTTAACTGCCCGTGTGTTGTTTTATTTAGTAGTAAAGCTGTTAGCTAACGTTAGATGCTCATGTGTATGTGCTGCTCTCGCATGGTTTTTACCAAAATAAAGAACAAATTGTATAAAAACGTTATGGGGAAACTGCTTATTGAGGCCTTTGAGAGTTTATAAAAGTGCATATATAACATTAAATACGTTGGATGTGTTACTAAATAGCTCATTTAAGAATGAGTTGAGTTGAAGTGAAACATGCCTTGTCATTGAGTGAAGGATGGTTCGACCAATCAAATAGACAAATCACTCTTAGCCCCGCCTTTTATCTCAAAATCGTCCAATCAGTCTAAGGGATGGCGGTGTCTGATTGGTTGTGGAATCAAGTGCCAAGATCGCGCAGCTTACATAGCAAGCTGCCGTTTTTTTGTGCTAACTCACTACATTTAAAGTTAGATAATCTAAGTCTGTTCTTTTTTTATTTTTATAGATTTGCATTTCAAAATGTTCCTGACAAGATCAGAATATGACCGGTAAGATGAAGAATGACCTTTATCTATGCTGTACGCTTTCTGTGCTTTGAATGTCTTTCAGTCATTTGTGTTTCATGCTTGTGTTGTCAGTGCAGTGGCTGCTCATATTATCTATACATTTTTAGGATATTTACACATCTCTTTGTAAAAGTAAGATTAAAGCATTTAATGTCACTCTCTTGTCTTAAAACGTTCACTTTCAGTTTTGTTTTGCAGATGTAATAACTGCATTAACTCTACAATTACAGTGTATACAAGTATATTAATAATACAGATTTGAATACACTTACTGTATCATATTAACATCTTTTTTCATCCTCAGAGGAGTGAACACTTTCTCACCAGAGGGAAGACTTTTTCAAGTAGAATATGCCATTGAAGCCATCAAGGTAGACCTTTTCTGTAATAACATGTTACGTTTAAAATTAACTACCAGAATGTTTATAATAGCTGGTTGTCTGAGTTTGTAAGAAGTGAATGTTGGGGCTAATTTTCATTGCTTTGTGCCTCTTTCTTTCCAGTTGGGGTCCACAGCCATTGGCATTCAGACATCGGAGGGAGTGTGTCTCGCTGTGGAGAAGAGAATAACCTCTCCTCTGATGGAGCCCAGCAGCATTGAAAAGATTGTAGAGATTGACACTCATATTGGTAAGACAAATGCTTACAATAGCATATTCTCCATGTGGAGAAGTGTGATAAAGCTAGTCATTTTTTTAAAGTCTAAATGGAGCTAGTACATTTTTAAAGCGTAAATAAAATAATACTTTTTTAAAGTGTAAATAAGTGCCCTATGTTGCAAAAATTTGGGGTTAATTATTTTACCACTGTTTCTGAGGTGTTGAAAGTTAGAATTGAAGTTTGTCCCGCTATAGCAATCTTTGGGATACCAAAGATTTGGTCTCAGTTTAATTCTAAACAATCGGATATTTTATCTTTTACCTCCTTAATAGCTAGGCACCGTATTTTGCTCCATTGGAAATCTAATAACCCTCCCAATGGCTAGTGGATACAATGTTTTTTCTGAAATTGGAAAAAATTAGATGTTCTGGGAAAATAAATTTTTTTAGGAAATTGAATTATTTTATAGTTTACTTCAAGTCTTTTACCTCCTGTGTAATATGATTATGTTTATATAATTTATGTATACATTTTATTTGATTACTTATGTTTTATTTCTTTAGTATTTATTTTTTTCTTTTCACTAGTGGTTGGGTAATATCTTAATATCTTATATGTAAAAAAAAAAGTGATAATATTGTGTAATAATTTGTTTTCTTGTCGTAATGTTTGTTCTAACAAAAAGTTTCAACATAAAGTGTAAACGAGTGTAATAAGGCTGAATGGTCCTGTTCATTTTTCAATACAGGCTGTGCCATGAGTGGCTTAATAGCTGATGCAAAAACTCTTATCGACAAAGCAAGAGTGGAAACACAGGTCAGTGAATGTTCCTTAAATTTGTATTGCCAATGCTATGATTAGTCAGTGGTCTCCTTGATAAAGAAAGTGTTCTTGTACCAAATGCCATATATTTTAAGTTTTCTTGTGTTTCTGCAGAACCATTGGTTTACCTACAATGAGACGATGACGGTGGAGAGCGTAACTCAGGCTGTGTCTAACCTCGCTCTGCAGTTTGGAGAGGAGGACGCTGACCCTGGCGCTATGGTATGAGTGTCTGGCTTGTATTTTATTGCAGTGGTTTTCAGTTCACTCCAGGGAAATGATGTCTGGTTGTAGTTTGATTACAAATGTCCACATTTTTCATCTTTAGAGCCGTCCTTTTGGTGTCGCTCTGCTTTTCGGAGGTGTGGATGAGAAAGGACCTCAGCTGTAAGTGCACATTTAATTAAATATATGCGCAGCACTTCTTTTATAATAATAATAACAAATATTACTATTATTATTATTGTTATATTGATATATAATCACAAGTTTTTAGGTCAAATTGTGCAGCTCTTATTTTTGAATTGCATTTTGAATAGCAATCAAAAAATTTTATTAGTAAAATCACTATTTTATTAGTTTGATTCCCCCCCCCCCCAATTCATGTAGATCTACAAGAAATCAATATCAAAAACATAATCATTATTAAAATTAGTTTTTTATTTATTAGGTACCCGTACAGACTTGTTTGGTTTCTAAAGTATGTAAATCACACCAAACTTCTTTCAACAGATACCACATGGATCCTTCAGGCACTTTTGTCCAGTGTGATGCCAGGGCTATCGGCTCAGCATCTGAAGGAGCTCAGAGCTCTTTGCAGGAGGTTTACCACAAGGTACATTTACCCACTCTTTCTGCTTCATCTCCATTTCCTTTTTAAGGTTTTATGGTAAAGATAATGGTGTTTAAATGCGCACATCAGCATCCCTTGAGCCAACACAAACTTCTAGTCATCCATACCTAGTTACCCATACAACATGAAAATATATTCACCCTCAGGACATCCAGATGTAGATAAGTTTGTTTCTTCATTGGAACGAATTTGGAGACATTTAGCATTACATCACTTGCTCACCGATGGATCCTTTGCCGTGAATGGGTGCCGGCAAAATGAGAGAACAAACAGCTGATAAAAACATCACAATAATCCACACCACTCCAGTCCATCAGTTAATGTATTGTGAAGTGAAACGCTGCATGTTTGTAAGAAACAAATCCCATCGAGGTGTTTTTAACTGCAAACCATTGCTTCCAGTTAAAATGCGAGTGCTCTATCCATAATACTGCTTTCTCCAGTAAAAAAAAAGTTTGAATCAAGAGAGAGATTTTGACTCCTACTTTGACCAGAAGCGACAGTTTACAGACATGCAGTTTTTTGTCTCGCAAGATGTTAATTGATGGACTGGAGTGGGCTGTCAGCTGTTTGGACTCGCATTCTGACGGCACCCATTCACTGTAAAGGATCCATTGGTGAGCAAATAATGTAATGCTAAATGTCTCCAATCTGTTCCAATTAAGAAACACAATTATCTAAAGTTTGCATGGGCGGAGGGTAAAATTTTCAGCTAATTTTCATTTTTGGATGAACTATTCCTTGAAGAGCATTCTTCATAATATATGATTATAATACAAAAATACTAATGCATTTTTTTTTATAATGTTCATGTGTATATAGCAAAAGTCTAAGCAATAACTGAGCCATCTGATCCTTAAGGCCACAGTCAGGTTATTTCAAGAGAGTATTCTCACAAAGGAAAAGTGTTTCTGCTGAGAGAATACTACAGCAGCAAACTGAGCCACGTGCTTAGGAAATAAGAGTCCCTTTTAAAATCTACCCCACCCATCTTCCAATTCCAGTATGTCATGCCTCTACTAGTGTAACTTTAGTCACCAGACTCACCCATGTGATCCTGCAATCTAATAAGCAGCAGCCAGTGTCCAAAAGACTTCCCCATAAATCTAATTGTTTCCAAAAAAAAATTCCAGTCTCAAGTTAAGCAAGTGTCTCTTTCTTTCCCCACCAAATGTTCATAAAATATATTTTATCTTTTTCAGTCCATGACGTTAAAGGATGCCATCAAGTCTTCTCTCACTATCCTGAAACAAGTGATGGAGGAGAAACTCAATGCCACTAACATTGAGGTAATACACAAAGGTCATGTGAAATATAATTCATTTGAAAAGTATATGAAGGTTCTGACAATTTCCTTCTCTCTGCCTGCAGCTTGCCACAGTAGAGCCCGACAAGACCTTTCACATGTACTCAAAAGAAGAGCTTGAGGATGTCATCAAGGATATCTAGAGCTGAATGGAGCTCTGCAAAGCCTGACTGATGTTTAATATGAAAAATCCAGTGTAATTTTCTGTGAATCACCACACAGCAATTGCATATATAATACTCTGGCTGCATCCTACGGTTCGTCTGTTCAGACAGGAATTGTCTTTATACTTTTTTTTTCCTCTGTCAATCCCAAAATTTCTATAGTTCTGTACAAGCACAGAACAGCAGATCTTGTAGTTGAAAATACATGGGGGGGGGGTCCTTTTTGTTACAAATCAATGCGTTAATAAACTGTTGTTGAAAAATTGATGTTTGATTTTTTTGTTATGAATCACTGCGTTAATAAACTGTTGTTGAGAAAAATTGTTTTTTTCTTCTTCTTTTTTTTGTTTTTTTTACAAGTAGTTCATAGGCTAATAAAAATGATCCTAATAATTTAATCTAAATTTCAGTATTTTTTCATTATATTATCATAATCATAATCAGTTTTGCAAGAAAAGTTAGCAGGAATTACAGAATTTATGTCCTTTTTTTGCTTTAATAATATGCATTTAAAGTGGTGTGAACTTGATTGTGTGGGAGGGAAAATTATAATTATGTAAAAAAAAAAAAATTGTAAGTATACCTTTATCTAATGATTTTTTTGTACAAATTAGTGAACATGGTCAGCGTCACAAATGTTTATTTTATTAGTGGCTTGGAAATCTGTCTTATTAATTCTACATCAAGTTTCATTGTTTAAAATGTGTAGAAGCAACAACAAAATGTATTTAATATACAATAATGTTTTATACATGAAATGTATTTAATATAAGCAGCAATATTATGTGCAATATCATTAAATGAAATGTGATACCAATTAATATAAAATGTTTTGGTGGGATGGCTATGATGTAATAATTCTATAAACTTTAAAAAAAAAAAGCCTTTGCCATTGGAATGCTGACGCGCATCGTCACTCTCAGTTAATTAATATTTATAAGCGAACCCACCGCCATTGAAAGAGTTACCAGGCAACGTCAGCGTGACAAAATTAATATTCATAAAATGGGCGTGTCGAACGGACGGTCCGCCTATCTTAATCTTGAACAATCCCCGAGTTGAGCAGTGCGAACGGCGGCTGCTCTACAGACATGCGTCAGAGTGTAAACACTGCACGTTCTGTTCTGGTACCAATAAACCTGCTATTTATGGATATTTAGACAGAAGATTTTTGTGCACATTAAACGAAAACCATGAGCACCGTATTCTGCTGTGTTTTGGTTGTCTTATGCTCAGTGGCTCTTTGCCTGGACTTTGAAGAGAGACCCAGCATCTCCAGGAGTGAGCAAACCATGTTTCTAAAGAGTCACAAAACACGAAATCTGCTCAGTTTGAAAGATTCACAGCAGCCGGACCATGTCAAGATGAAAAGAAGTGAAGAATCACAAGATCAATGTCAATCACTGCACGGCTATGATTCTACGTTAAAAAACAACACTCATACGGTAGGTCAGAATATCTCTTTCTCATTATACTCGCATAATATAATATAATGGTAAGCGTTATAATTCTGTGAAAATTATTATTTCAAATTTATATTATGGTTTTGTGAAATATATTTTTATTTTTGGCTAGTTAACTTATTTAAGTGTATTAAGCTTAAGTCTATTTATTTAGTATCCTTTTTTTTTTTTTTTTACTTTTCATTGAGGATGATTTTTTCACTACTTTGAAAGCTCTTCCTAAATTTCTAGGAACCATAAATCACAAAAGTGAGATCATACTACTGGCCTCTGGTCTGAGATGACCTAATAATGTACCTACATCACCTTCCTCAGCAAGCAAATGTTATTTTCCAAGTATTGTTTTCAAAACAAGCACTCAAAAAAAAAAGACATTTGTGAAGTTTTCCAGATGGTGATATCATAAAAACAATATCAGCATGCATCACCTTATCATTCAATGTTCCAGAGTTTTTGTGTTTGATGTTCCTTTAAGACATTCCACAGATTTCATCTTTATGCCAAGAGAACAAATGCATCTATCCTCTTGATGTGCCTGTAATGTCTCTGCGATCTGTTTCTCTTGTGTTTATGTACAGACGCCACATTGTCAGGTGATTTTGCTTAACCAGATCCAGTCAGAGCTCATTCATTACAGCGGCCAATGACTGATTACTAACCCTTAAGTCAGTGAACATGCTGCATCTCTATATATGTCCCTTATATAACCCTCTCTCTCGAGCACATCAATTACATTTTACCAGCAGTTGGCGTGACCACTCACTGGGCAGGCATTATCGGTAAACGATAGGCTAAGCTACATGTATGCCAATCTATATCTTTCATATCAGTCCTGTTCTATGAAAAGCATCCTCTATTTATCCAGATTCAGAGTATATTGACTCTGTTTTCAGGGAAAGCAATCGGTCATGAGTTTAGTCTAAGTGCTGATAGAGAAGGACTGTTGTTGTTGTTAAGAAAGCACACAGAGCCAGTGCTTTTATGGCCAGTGTTTTTGGCTCTCGTCCTTTCACATTCCGTCCAGCATAAATGACTGTTGAAGTGAAATATTTCCTCCAAGAAAGGAATGTTTCTGAAACGGGAAAAGGCTTGGGGCATGACAACAGTGCAGTGGGAAAAGAATTTGAAGGCAACGTCTGAAAAACATCTCCTTGCTGAGGGCTTTTAACACCTGTTTGGATAGTCTTCTTGAACATTAACTTGCATGTAGTTTATTCCGTACAGTTCCTGCCAACTGTACATGTAAAGTTCCTGTGGTTAGAGCCTACTTTGATGTAAAACCTTTATTTTAACCCTTAAAATATTTATTTAAGGCTACTCTTGAAGTGGAGATTTCATGTACGCTGAAACCTCTCAACAGTGCTATTTGAACAAAATAACATTTGTAAAACTATGCTTGCAACTTTTGAAGCCCATCCTTTTTTAGTACTACATTTTTTTACCGAAACCGAAATTAAAGTTTTCCTTTAGCCAGAAATTTCTAGCATAATTTTTGGTCACTGTGAAATGCGTCCACACTGCTGAGATGTTTACCTGTTCTAGTTTATCTGGACAAAACAGATGCTGAAATATTCAAAACATGTCATTGGGGAAGCGCTAATTTAAATGTTACTGTTTCTGACAGTTATTTCAGCCTTCCTAAACTATTTCGGCCGAATATATTCGTTGCTGGAAATTTTAGTATATCACTTCTTCACTAAGAAATGTTCACCCAAACATAAAAAATTGCAGAAAATGTACTCCACTCAGGCCATTCAAGATCATCACTTGCTCACCAATGGATCCTTTGCAGTGAATGGGTGCCGTCAGAATGAGAGTCCAAACAGCTGATAAAAACATCACAATAATCCACAAGTAATCCACACCACTCCAGTACATCAGTTAATGCCTTGTGAAGCAAAAATTTGCTTGTCTGTAGTAAACAATCATTAAGATGTTTTTAACTTCAAACCGTTGCTTCCGGATAAAACGGGAGTCCTCTATATATAATATTACTTTCTATGGTGAAAAAGTTGTCTTGTTTAAATCATGAGAGAAGTATGCACAGATCAGAAGACCCATTGGTGAGCAAGGGATATAATGCTAAATTTCTCCAAATCTGTTCCAAGAATGTTGGTAAACAAACAGTTGATGGTAGCCATTGACTTCCATAGTATTTTTTTTCATCTTCTGCATGATGGAATTTATGATCTGCCGGAGCAATTAGAAACTTTACAAGCTCACAGTAAAATCTTTTTAACAAGTGCCTGTAGATTCTTCAAATAAAGTCTGTGTGAACATAGCGGTTAGCATATTCGAACAGCTTTGTGGATGAAGTGTTTGAATGATTTGAGATGCTCTTTTTGGAGGCTGGAAGACTTTTTGAGACTCCGCTCTGGATGTTTAACATCTGAGTTGTGCCAGTGGGGAGTTATTTATGTGAGTCCAACGGAAACACAAACACGGCTCCATCTAATGAACTGCTGACCTCTTACCCATTTCGCCATGGCTTTCCAGTTAAGAAAACATGGTTTAAGTTCTTGATTCTAGGATATTTTTGTGCATGTTTTTGATTCATGTGTTAGCATTTGCCCACCTGTCTAAATAGCACTTATTTCAAGACCAACTTGAGTCGCGTCTCTTATTAAACTTAAATTATTTTTTTTTTTTACTGTCTAGAGATGAAGTCATGTTTGTTATTGGTCCTCAGACTGTGAAGCCATTTGGATCAAGTCTAAAGCTTCCTTTGGCTGGACCTGGGGTTCAAAGACTGTTTACCAGTTCAACACAAGGGAAAGATGTCCAGGTTTTTCCCCTTCCCGGTCCTGTGGAGAATGTACAGAGAAAACATTTTCTGTCCTCTCTGAAATGCTCAGTGTTGGTGAGATGCCAGGAAAGCAGCCCAAATTATGTTCTTCATGGTTTTAGCGTGTCCACTGGAGAGGACTTGTGGAGCTAAGACCATAGATGGAAAGAAGTAGGAGTATTTAATTTTCTGTATATTTCTGCCATTGTGCAGTATATTTCAGATATTTCTCTTGGAAAAGCCTGTTTGCCATGTGATTGTTCTGGAGGATTTCGAGGGCGCCATGGCCCCACACGCAGGTGGCTTGTCTGAGCCTTAGTGGAGCACCTTAGTAATCCACACTGACCTGTGACCAGTTTGCAAACCCTTTAATGGTGGTAGGGATTCACAGAGTCTGAGTCTGATCACTGATGCTCCAGAGGCAAGTATCTTCTGTTGCTTCCGAAGGGCAGTACTAAATGGAAAAAAAAATGATATTTCAACAAAATAAGAAAAATTTGGACATCTTCATCTGGTTCAAAAGTTTTCACCCCCGGCTCTTAATGCATCGTGTTGCCTTTTGGAGAATCAGTGAATGTTTTTTTAATAGTTGTGTTTGAGTCCCTCAATTGTCCTCAGTGTGAGTTTAACTGTTCAGAACAAACAAGGGACTCATGAACAACCATCACAAAACAAAAAATGGTCGTGGATCATCCAGGTAACCACACACAGAATTAAGAACCAAGGGTTCCCAAACTTTTGAATGGGGTTATTTTAATATTTATATATATATATATATATATATATATATATATATATATATACTGTATATATTTATTTATTTATTCATTTAAATTTCTGCAGATCCCGGAACCCCAGTATGAAAACTATACTGACCAGCAATCTTTAAAGCATTACATCAACGTGTGGACTCATAGGTGAATCATAAGTGTATTGGACTGCATTCAGGACAGTGTCATGAGTTTGTTTAGGGGCTTTCTTTGTGTCATGTGTTCTTCTTTGGTCTTCTTCAAAGTGAAGGAGCGTTGTATGCTCACAGTGTTTTCTCATCACCCTTTAATCCTCCATTTGCGAAGACTTGTTGGCGTGGTGCAAGCCATTCTTGGCAAGCCTGTTTTATTGGCCAGGACAGGAATGTCAGCATGTTTCTTTGCTTCTGGTTTAAATATGGCAAGGAATGGAGAGGCAGCCACTGTAACCATTATTCAAAGACACATTATTAAGAAGGAACACTGGCCCTGGAGTTTGTGCAGGTGTTTTAGATGACTTGTTCTTGCTGTTCTGGAACACACGTAGCATTCAGGGGCTGTTTTGAGGTGGGCTGCATCAGAAGGACATTGGCTGGGTTGGTAACATGGAAACTTTTGTTCACACTTTGGATTGTAAGAGTGCAAATTTCCATTGGGCCTGGAGGCTTGTGAGTTTCAAAAATGCTGTGGTTCTTTTGCTTCCCTGGACCAAGTACGGCTGCTTTTTATGAAAAAAAAAGTACAAAAAATTGTAAGTCGATGTCATCACTGAGCAGAAGTGAGAAATGGAGTATTCTGTGACATGGTCATTGATCCCCAGGGGCTTGGGTGGAATTGCAGAAATGCAGAGAGGATGTGATCCGTAGAAAGGAGTATGGTGGAGGCCTCAAATGGATCTGAATGTGTAGATTGGGTGTTGGCCCCCATATCAGAATTTTTTTCTTTACTTATTTCAGTTTGTGTGCATGGTTTTTGTTCCAAAACGCAGTGAGCTTACTACATAGGCAGCATTGTAAGACATTATTAATGACTGCACTCAGTTGTGGCTCTTGATTTTCGATGTTTCATAGAATCTTATCTTATCTTATCTTATCTTATCTTATCATCTTATCGCATCGCACCTGTTTGATGTTTTGTAACAGATGTTTTGTTTTTGTTATTTTTTATTTTATGATTATTATTAATTTTTTTTTTTACTTTTTCATCCGATTGGACCTGTCATGTTTGATGTAAGATTTTTTTTTGTTTTATTTGATTTGATTTTTTTATTATTATTATTATTATTATTTAATTTTATTTTTAATCTAATTTTAACTGTCCTATTTTATCTTTTGCAACATATTTTATTTTATTTTTTAATCCAGTTTTACCAGTCTTGTTTGATATTTTATAACTTTTTTTTATAAGATTTTTATTTTATATTTTTATTTTATTTTATTTTTACTTGTACAATACTTTGCTATACCGTTTTCTAAACAAATTGTCTTTATTGTAATTATTCTTTTTTTTTTTATTAATGCCTAATTGTCATTATTCTAACATTCATATTCAACCCATTGTATCAAAAAAAACTTTTTTTTTATTACTTTTTAAATACTTAATGTTTAGCATATTTTACACACAGCCCTGTTGCCACATTATTTTCCTCCATTAAATAAAAAACACCCAGGAATGTATGTCTCTGTGCCAAAACATAGTGATCTGCCTATAGGCACCATTTTAAGACATGATAGGAACACTTCTAGTCTGTTCTAAATTGGCAACAACATTACTTTTAACCAAAATCTTTTATTTATTTATTCTTTGCAAAAAATAAATAAATAATAATAATAATCCCAGTATGCTTTGCAACAGCAAAGTCTGGTGTATTTTACCCACATGTACATGCTTTGTGTCATGTTATTAGTTTAGCAACATACTCTAATAAAATTGATTTAATCGTCCTCTGTGCATTTCTCATAACGAAGCAGGAATTGTTGTCTATGTAGAGCGTCCACTTACAAAATTCTGTATCAGCGGCAAATGCCTGTGTAGTAATAGCCAAGCAGTAGGGCTGCACAATTAATCGAATTTCTAATCGCGATTACAATTATGGATGCCACAATTACATAATCGTTCAAAGCGGCAATTAATCGTTCAAAGTGATTTTTTTTCATAATCGTGCAGCCCTACCAAGCAGCTCACTAGCTTTTGGAACAGAGCCGGTGTATGTGTGTTTGGACTCTCTTTTCCCTCCTTTTCTCTCCCACAATCCCTTAGACATCAGTTACTCTCTTGTGCTCAGTGTGTGAGGCAGATGAAAATGTTGGGCACTCGCTCTGTTCCTCACACACACATACACACACCATCTGGGTCTCGCATTCCAGCGAATGAAACTGAAAGGGAGGTTGCACACTCAACTGACAGCGGGCCTGTCCTCTTAAATGTGCCCTAACAAACACACATTCCCTAGCAGTGTGGGGCGGCTGACAGCGGCACAGCCATCTGTCGGATCAGCAGTGGTTTCTGTGTGCATGTCGTTACATGATTCCGCTTCCCTGTGGAAAGATAAATCCCAGCACTTGTGTTTTTCTTCCTAGAATCACCAGGTTTTTTTCTGATTAAGCACTGTAAATGTGTTTGCATAGTTGCCTTTTATTACACACTACATCTGAATGGCATTTTATGTAGTGGTTTTTATGTAGCTGATTATTGATCAGTTTAACTTTATAAAGGGTCCTTTAATGTCTCCGTTATTCATATTGAGTAATGAGATTAAATGGAGAAGTGTCCTGCTTTTCTGATTTTTCTCCTGATGAAAAGACACTACGACTCGCATGTATCTCGTTTAGTATTTTAAAAGAAATCTCAAGAATATCTCAACAGATTCAACTCAGTTATTAGACTAAATTCTTCCAAGATCAAATTTTCTGAGCAAAGAGTCTACATCAATTTTATATTTTTTATTGTATGTCAACAATTGTCTAAATTATGTCTGATTTTGTCTCCAAAGGATTGGAAAGCTGTCAAATCAAAACATTTATACATTTGCATTGAAAATGTGCATATAAATTGCTGTTTGTTGTCTGTAGTACAGAAACAAGAATTCAAGTATGCTTTTTTTCTCAAATTAGCTTTTTTAGTTAAGTATCTGTGTGACTACTTTCTGTTCTGTACTGGATGTTTCTTATTTTTAGCTATGTAAAGCTGTGGTTTGGAGCCCTGTTTTTATTCATTATTATTATTTTTTCTTGTTTTATATTTTTAGTCTGAATCAAGCCTGCAATCCCATCCCTGTGGACTACAGTAAAACAGCCTGTGGTGTTTAGTTTCACCACAGAAGCGTTCTGAAAACAAACCTGCATTAGGGCTGAGAGAACAATATTATGATAAAGGAGATTTTAGAGCCCAAATGTGGTGGTGCTAATGAAAATGAGCTGTTTTGTTTTAGTTTGAATTTATTTTGATTTATGCAGGTTATTTTTGGAGAGAAAATTTAATAAATTCACGTTGGCGGTGCAGGGATTATTAAGATGATCCGTCTCTAGAATTTTAACTACAATGTTTATTTGCAATCATGCGATCTTTATTATGTCTCTACATCTCTTTTTTTTTAGTATAACTTCAATGACCTGAGTGGCTCGGTGTCTCTGGCCTGGGTTGGAGACGGCACAGGGGTGAGTACTAATTATCTAACATAAGAATACAGTACCATAGCATAAAAAAATATCTAATTTTAAATGCATCAAGTTTTGGTAAAATTAAGATTTTGGACTGTCTACATCAACTGTATCCAGCAATTCAAGGTGAATTGTGTAATTTATTAAATTGATGTTGAATACATTGGAGCTAGAAATTATTATTATTAACTCCTTTTACTTAGTCCCACATTTTCTCCTTAAAGGGATAGTTCACCCAAAAATGAAAATTAGCCCATGAATTACTCACCCTCAAGCCATCCTAGGCGTATATGACTTCCTTCTTTCAGATGAATCCAATCGGAGTTATATAAAAAATTGACTTTGATCTTCCAAGCTGTTTAATGTCAGTCAGCGGGTGTTGCAGCGCATCAGTCCAAAAGAAGTGAAATAAAGCGCATCCATCCATAAAAAAAGTACCTCACATGGCTCCGGCAGGTGAACAAAGGCCTCCTGTAGCGAATCGATGCATTTTTGTAAGAAAAATATCCATATTCAGAACGTAATAATCACTTTAATGTAGCTTGCGCCAACAGTTGTACACGGAAGCAGCTCCGGGAGGATGACGTATGAGGTCGGCGTTGCACACGCTCCGGTGAGTCTTGTGAAAACCAACGTTTGTTTACAGGAGCAAAGGAAGCAAAGTTTCCTTACTTTAGCAAAGGAAAACCAGTCTCCTCTT
>NW_015539898.1:1889420-1889778 GCF_001515605.1 Sinocyclocheilus anshuiensis | reverse complement strand
GCACTGCAACACCCGCTGACTGCCATTAAACAGCTTGGAAGATCAAAGTCAATTTTTAATATAACTCAAACTGGATTCGTCTGAAAGAAGGAAGTCATATACTTAGGATGCCTTGAGGGTGAGTAATTTATGGGCTAATTTTAATTTTTGGGTGAACTAACCCTTTAAATATACCGTTAAAAAGTTTGGGGTCAGTATGTTTATTTATTTATTCATTCATCGAGGCAGCGTAAAATTGATTAAAAAAATGACTGTAAAGAGTAAATGCTGTTCTTTTGAACTGTTTTCAACATTGACAATAAGAAATGTTCTTGACCATCAAATCAGCATATTAGAATGATTTCTGATGGATCATGTG
>NW_015539898.1:1874762-1889173 GCF_001515605.1 Sinocyclocheilus anshuiensis | reverse complement strand
GCGTAAAAAGACCGTATAAGTCATTATAATCAGTAATTATGTCCCCACTGGATGCAACAAATGCCTCGTTTGTAATGGGTTTTAATGTTTATGTCTCGTCGCTCCGGCCGGAAACGGCATCAACAGTATGTGAGGGGCGTAACATTTCCGTCTCACGCTTGAGGTATTCGGCCAATCACAACGCACTGGATAGCTGGCCTATCACAGCACACCTCGCTTTTTCAGACTGATGAGCTTTGTAAAAATCGACGCGTTTCAAAAAGGCGGGGCATAGAGGAGAAACAATAATGTACAGTATGTGGAAAATAATGTGTTTTTTGAACTTTAAACCGCATAAACACATTTCATTATACCAAATACACAAAATAATGTTCTTTTTAGCAGCATCATATGACCCCTTTAAATTGTATTACAAATAGACACAGAAATATTTGGGCCCTGATTTAAAATTCCTCTCTACTTTGGGATTTGAACTAACAAATTTCTAATTAGCCTCAATCCTTCTAATTCACTAAGTTACTTCCACTATGTTTACTAACCAGTAGGCGATCAACAAATGTGTAATTGTACGTTCAACTCAAGTCATTTAGCTACTAAGCTGTTCTGTGGTTGCTCCATGATCTGACTCGCAGGAATGTGACCCTTACAATCACACGTCAATGCGAAACAGGAAAAAGTGAATTACAGCTCCAGAGCCTGAAAGACTCTTCATAGCCTGGCTTGACAAAACCTCAAACCGTCATTTAGCGCCAACAACACTGGAGGCTGAATCCGTCTCTTATAGAACTGAACCAAAGTGCAGCTGTAAAACTTGTACAAGCTGTAATTACTCCTGCAGCCCAGCCTTCACCCAGCAACAACAACACTCGAATACATTTCTGTTAAGTCTGTGCATACATTTTCAAAGAGCGGCGCCTATTGAGACACCTTTCCTATTTTTGAGGCGTCATAATTAGCACCCTTTCGGCAATTACTTATTGCACCTCTAACAAATATTGTTCTGTTTAACCTGTTTTTTTTCAGGCATGTAAAGAAAGGACTTCCCAGAAATCTTTCTTTTGTAAGAAGAAACATAAATAAAAATTGATACTATTTGCGTTTTTAAAGACAAGAATTTTCAATGTAGAAACTATATGACTAGACAAAAATCTGTATAGTGCAGGACGAGTCATTAATATTTTTGGTCCATTTTTCCCAGAAAAGAAAGGCTGAAAGATGAATTATTTACTTTCTATTAAGTAAAGAGAAACTTAGAACGTCATTTATTTATTTGTTCATTCATTCATTCATTCATTCATGCAATTCTTTATTTTCATCTTTTTTTAAATAGTATTTTTCTATTTTATCAGTTTAAAAACCTCTAGCCTAGCATATTTGTCTGCCCTGAAAGCTAACAGACATTTACTAAAAGCCATAAAGCTTTGCTTTTGATGGGTTATTTAATACGCAATTCATCAAAAATGTTTGCTGTTGTAAATTTTCATTTAAATATAATAACTTGCTCTGCCTCTGAAACGACTTTCCTTTTCAGCTGATAACACCTAAACAGTGTGGACTACTGATTAATGATTTTTAATTTATTTTGGGGGAAATGTGTCACATTATGGAAGTAGAATGGATTGCAAATACTATTTCATTTTGACTTTAAAAGATAGAGACAGGAGTTAAATGAGAATTAGAATCAGAATCGTCTCTGCAAGCAAGCGCCTGAACTTGAGTGATAGCTGGATAAAGTAAGTGTGAAGGGTGAGATTGTGGCTGTGCTCAAGTCCAGGCATGTGTCTCGCAGTATCTCGGCCAAGCCAGAATTTAAATCTCTATGAATGCTTCACTGCACTGTGAGTTTCTGAATGACTCTGAGTCTTTCACATGCACATGCTATAATATTCACAGTGTCCCTCTCCTGTGCAGGTTCTGCTGGTGCTGACCACATTCCAGGTTCCTCTTTTTATCATGCGGTTTGGTCAGTCCAGACTGTACAGAAGGTAAGAGTGTCTTTTAAGACTGTGTCCAAGTTCTAGCTAGAAGGATTTAGCAGTTTTTAATGATGCAATTCACAGAGTGTAATGAATCCTTCCACTTCCTGCTCTGCGTTTGCCCAGTGTAAATGTTGGTACACATTTGATAGATTTTTAGCTATATCACATGATCCATAACTCCTCCTTATCTCTTCTGGGTCAGTGAAGACTATGGAAAGACATTCCAGGACATCACCGACCTTATTAACAACACCTTCATACAGACAGAGTTTAGCATCGCGATTGGTCCTGAAAATTCTGGGAAGGTGATTATTTACTTCTCTTCTGTAATATTGAACTGATCTGAAAGGAGTATGCCGGGTTATTTTCAATGTAATGAAAGTGTCTGTGGTGTGCTGTGAAATTTTGATGCGTGTACAAGCAAACAAGTTCATACAGGTGGAAAAGTAGTCCCACTTCAAAAGGATGAGCTCTAGTAACAAACATACACTTCCATTCAAAGGTTTGAGGTCATTTGTTTGAGAAATTTATACTTTTATTGAGCATAAGTGACAGTAAAGATATGTAAAAAGATTTCTATTTCTAGTAAATGCTGTTCTTTAGAACTTTTTAATCATCAGAGAATCCTGAAAAAAAACGTGTATCACAGTTTCCACAAAAATATGAAGCAGCACAAACTGTTTTCAATATTGATAATGATACGAAATGTTTCTTGAGCAGCAAATCAGCATATTAGAATGATTTTTGAAGGATCATGTGACACTGAAGACTGGAGTAATGCTGCTGAAAATTCAGCTTTGATCACAGGAATAAATTACATTTAAAATATATTAAAATAGAAAGCTAATATTTTTTACAGTATTACTGTATTTTTGATCAAAGAAATGCAGCCCTGGTGAGCATAAAATACTTATTTCAAAAACATTAAAAAAGTCTCACCAACCCCAAACTTTGGAAGTGTAGTGTTTTTTTTTTTTACTAAAAATACTTCAGCAAAAATTCAAGCTTTGTTTCTGCTTGTAAATGCTTCTCTTTCCATTATAAGTGTGTTTACCAAGTTTCCTGCACTTACTGAACAGGTTCATGATCTGTCCCACAGGTGATCCTCACAGGTGATCTAACCGAGGGGAGAGTCACTAAAATTTTCCGTTCTGTTGATTTCGGCAAGAGCTTTGTGACCTCTGAGCTTCCCTTCCATCCGTTAATGCAGATCACATACAACCCCAGAGACAGCAACATACTCATGGTCTACAGCATCAATGTAAGACCTCTGATTAGACATTTCCTTACTGTTTTGTTCAAAAGAACATGTACTAATACGGTTTTATTCTTTTTTTTAGTATGATTTATGGCTGTCTGAGGACTTCGGGGCCAATTGGAGGAAGATCCATGAGACTGTTTGTCTTGTGAAATGGTATGTCCATAAATATGCATAAATGAATCAGTAACAGTTGTCTCAGAGTTGTAGCCAGAGTTTTGACTACTGGCAAGGTCTGGGCCATATTGCAGCAAATTCTGGCCCACTTTGACCATCTGACCAGTTTGCTTTTTATGCCACATATAGTGACAG
The DNA here is from genome assembly GCF_001515605.1 of Sinocyclocheilus anshuiensis. NCBI lineage: Eukaryota > Metazoa > Chordata > Actinopteri > Cypriniformes > Cyprinidae > Sinocyclocheilus > Sinocyclocheilus anshuiensis. The sequence continues at coordinate 1,885,624 of NW_015539898.1, read as the reverse complement.
CTAAATATCACTGTGTGTCCAGCTGCTTTCTGATTTATATATTTGTTGTGGATTTGAATCTCATCGCTGCCTAGAGCTAATTTAGGTTTAAGTATTTTAATAACCGGTCATTTCTATTGACTGTCAAATGAAGCATGATCTATTTCAATTTCATTTTTATAATGTACATTAGTTTGAGGTTACAGTTCTCACACGAGAACATATTTCATTCTGTTTGTTTATCTAAACATCAAATTAGAGCTTTTTCATGGAACATATGGTTTTTGAAATAGCCATGAAGAGACCCATGTCATTCCAAACCAGAATCATTTACTTTGTTCACTCAAAAACAAAATCCCTTAGGCAGAATGTTTAAGGTTTTGTTTTTCATACAGCAAATATGTGTGGCTCCAAAAAGGACAAAAAAAAGCACCATTAAATGCATTATAAAGCAATTTCCTTGAGTTTTACAATCCTAGCACTCATAAATATATCTTCATTACATTTGATTTCATACACTGAAAAAACTGAGGCCTTTGGTTAGCTCTGAACCATCCCTAACAGAGATGGCTTTTGTTTGCAGTGGTGAATTTGGGATGGCTAGATGGACATTTTTCATTGTATCTGTTTGCCTGTCATTTCAGGGGAATGGATGACAACATATTCTTAACCACAAACCCCAATGGATCCTGCAGTGAGTGACTTTATTTTAGTACAACTTTCAGGATCATTTGCACAATATTGGAAATTGATGCTGGCTGTTCCACATTCGTCTTTCAGGTGACCGGGGAACACTTGAATTGAGAAAATCTTTAGACTATGGCAAAACATTCAAAACTATAGGAAGCAGGATTTATTCCTTCGGCCTGGGTGGACGCTTTGTTTTTGCCTCAGTCATGACCGACTCCGTGAGTTCTCCCATTAGTTTCGATGTAGTGTGTACAATTCTGTTTGCTGCCTACTTAGATAACATTTAATAAAAAATAGATACTTTCTTTTGACCAAAATCATTACATATACACTACTGTTCAAAAGCCTGGGGCTGCATGGCAAGTTTTTTTTAAATGTTTTGAATGACGTCTCTTATGTTCACCAAGACTGCATTTATATGATCAAAAATACAGTAAACTCTTACCATTTAAAATAACTGTTTTCTGTTTTTATATATTTTGAAATATATTAAATGCTGTCTATGTAGGCAGTATATAGCCAGGCGTCTTATTAGGTGTTTGACTAGAGCTGTAGTGTGTCGTGTGAGGTTGAAATCACATGCAGATGTCAGAAACACTTCTTTTATTTTCAGGGTTCCAAACGCATGATTCATGTCTCAGTAGATCAGGGGGAGACGTGGGATATGGCTCAACTGCCCACCGTTGGACACGAGCAGTTCTACTCCATTCTAGCCGCAAACTACGATATGGTCTTCATGCACGTAGATGAACCTGGAGGTGAAGCGAAGTTTTATTGTTCAGCAAAATAAATCTCCAGTATATGAAGTAATAATGTTTCTATGCAATATTCAGATATGTATCATATTACTTAGATCTGAGGTTTGGATCAGTGTTATTTTAGTTATATTTTTATACTTTTATAGTACTTACAGCAATAGCTGTAGCATTTATTTAGCAAATTAGCTTTTATTTTTATATTTTCAGTTTTAATTTTAGTTTGTTTTATTTTTTATATGCTTTTTTTATTTGTATTAGGTTTTTTTTTATATTTCTAATTAGCTTTAATTTATTTGTATTTATGTTTTAGTCTTAGTAATTTTAGTACTACAGCTTCAACTTATTTTACTACAATGAATTAAGGCCACATTTCTAAAGTTTTGCCTAATATTTGCACTTTATTTTATTTCAGCTTTATTTCAATGAATGCAAACTGTTTTAATAGTTATAGATTTTGGTAACAATTACAGCACTGGTTTGGATTTTGTATATGTTTTGAAATAAAACCTTAAAAATGAGGAAACGTGAAAAAAAGATGACTGTTAATACAATGAGTTTTCTGTGTTATGCATATAATATTCCTGGCCAGCCAATATTATATGAATATATGATTTGTAACTTTGACCTCATCAGAACCTGGTTACTAACAATTGTTTTTACTCCATCAGACTCCGGTATTGGTACCATATATGTTTCGGATGACCGAGGTACAGTGTTTTCCAAGTCTCTGGAACGCCATTTGTACACCACTACAGGCGGAGACACTGACTTCACCAACATCACCTCTCTGAGGGGCGTATATATGACCAGTGTGCTCGCTGTGGGTAAGGCTGTGACTGTAATCATAACAACACATTTAGGAAGAATTTCTATAAGTCTCATATTTGCTGTTGTGTATCTTCCCTCTCCAGATGGCTCTGTACAGACAGTGATCACATTTAATCAAGGTGGAGAGTGGCAACCACTGCAGAGACCCTGGAACGGAGTTTGTGACTCCACAACCGAGTACCCAGACAAGGTGAGAGCCTCACAGAAATGACATAGCCACAACTTTATTTTAGACATAAATAATTGAAAACATGTAGTGTGGTGTAGTAGAGCCAGTAATCAAAAGGTTTCTGGTTTGTTCCCCTAAAAAAAACAACTAGTAAGAAATCACGATTGTGTCCTTGAGCAGGACAGTTGCAAGTCATCAAAGGAAAATCCACCAGAAATACAGAATGCCGCTATTAAACTGAACTTTTTTGGAGGACTGTTGTGTTTATTGTGTGTAAACATTAAGAACAGCACACAACTTGCAAACATTTGATCTCGTTGACCATAAAAGGACAAATTGACAATATACAGTATCACAGTATAACAAATGTCCAGCATTTGTTGTACAGAGTCATTATTACTGTTCTTAGAATAGTTAATATACGCTTCCTCCGAGTTAAAACACTTGGCATAAAGATACCACAATGTAAATTAATTGTGGCGATACCGCAATAAAAATGTAAACTTTTTGAAATGCTTTCAGTGTTTCTTGCTTCAAAGTTTCCTCTTCTCTTGTGTTTGTTTGGATGATAGGACTAGGTGTTAGGATCATAATATTCAGCACCATTTAGCCGCACCATAGAACATTTTGAGCAGAACACAGCGAGACGCGGCAATTGTTACGCTCTGATTTTGGTTCAGCAAGAATCCAGGATGATGGCCTAATCCATGTCCGTGGTTTTTGCCTCAATACCCAATAATCAGTCGTGAATTTACAATTGCTTTATGCGTGACTGGGGAACAATAAGAAAAATTACTAGCATGGTGCAATTCTTGACGTTTTGATGATATGTTATGCTGTACATGATGTGTACTTATCTTTCATGGATGCTGCCAGTGAGACGCCTTATCCGATGTCCATCAGATCCCAGTTTCTTTGCGAACTTTAGCCTGGGTAAAAGATGCCTTTTGTTGAGGTGATGTTGCCAATGACCTTTGTATGGTGTTTCCTCCAATGTAACACATCATCAGTTGTGTACCCCAGCCTCATTGGGTGTTTCGGCCCTTTATCACAAGACACCCTCAGCCGAGGCAGGCCCACCACATGCTGATCAGACCCGGGTGTGTGTCACTTTGTTACATGGTCATTTGGCAGCCCACACTGTCCATCCGCTTCAGCCACAGCCAGTGGCTGCTTCTTTCAGCGACAGTGGCCAGTTTCCTGACTATCCTCTGCTGGACCTGTCCTCTGATGCCCAACTCCTTCAGCAGCCTTATAGTGGAACTAGCCACAAAGCCCCTGCAGCCCACTTCCACCGGGTATACTTTCACTGTCCAGCCCCGCTCCTCTGCCTCAGCTGCCAAGTTGGCATATCACAGCTTCTTTCTTTCAAAGGCCTCGTTAATGGCCTCTTCCCAAGGGACTGTTATGAACTATTATTGTGGATATGTTAATGATGTTAACTTAAAAGGTTAGTTCACCCAAAAATGAAAATTCTGTGATTAATTACTCACTCTCATGTCGTTCCAAACCCGTAAGAACTTCGTTCATCTTTGGAAGACAAATTAAGATATTTTTGATGAAATCTAAGAGAAATTTCTGATCCTACATAGACAGACATGAGGGTGAGCAAATTTTCATTTTTGGATGAATTATCCCTTTGATATTTGATGCATGCAGATTTATTAATATTCATTTTGTTACTGAAAAAAAGCACTATGTGTGTAAATGTGTTTGATTTCATGTTAATCTCATATGCATCTCTGTCTTCTGCAGTGTAGTCTGCATATTCATGCCTCCTACAGCATCTCAATGAAACTGAACGTCCCCGTGCAGCCCCTCTCAGAGCCCAATGCCGTGGGACTCATCCTGGCACATGGTGATTACCGCCCACATTCTCCATCACATGTCTTTCTACGAGGCAAAACGATCCCTGACTCACATTCAGTGTAAACCTTCAAATAACCATTTTCACCACTTCCAGCTGTGGGAATAATACAGAGATTAATTTTTTTATTTAATTTTATTTTTATTGAAGACGAATCCACTGTGTTTAGTTCCTCCAACTACAGAATTGAAGTTAAAGTTAGTTAGAATATATAACTATATTATTATTGTTATTATTATAATAATTATTATTAGATTGTTATTATTTTAAACACTCTTTTATGGTATGCTTGGGAGTTTTACAGGACTGCTACTTTTCTCCGACTCGCGTCTCTTTTCCATCTGCTCTTTCATCAGGGAGTGTGGGAGGTGCAGTTTCTGTGCTTTCTCCAGACGTGTATGTGTCTGATGACGGGGGTTACACATGGTTTCAGGCACTAAAAGGCCCCCATCACTATGCCATACTAGATTCAGGAGGACTGCTGGTAGCGGTGGAACACAACCCCTCACACCCCATATCACAGATCAAGTGAGCTTTCTGTCTGACATTTCTGTATGTTTATAGGGCTTTGACCTGAGCATGTGAGATAAATGTTCCAAAGATAATGATGAAGAGATGGTGCCCTGTTTATTTAAATGGTTATGTCTTGAAAATAGGTTAGAATGCAACTGATTTTGTATTAAATAAAATAAATAAATAAATATAAATAGTGCAAATAAGGATAATCTCTTTGATTTTTTAAAATTAGTATATAAAAATAAATGTATTCGTATGTATGTTTTAATTATTTAAATTTTATAATTATTTTGTATTTAATTCTTCCATTTTTGTTTATTTCTATTATTTATTGTCACTAGGTTTTCCACTGATGAAGGTCAGTGTTGGCATGTGCATAACTTCACTGATGATCCAATGTACTTCACTGGCCTGGCATCAGAACCTGGTGCCCGTTCCATGAACGTCAGCCTGTGGGGCTACAGGGAAACCGTCCTGAATCAGTACTGGGTTTCTGTCACCTTCGACTTCAGGCAGTTGCTCTCTAGAGACTGTGAGTGGTCTAATATTTCGAAAAAGCATTTCATAAACTAATATAAAAACACACAGAATCCAGTTTGCTGTGCATGCATTTGTTAACATTCAGAAAATGGGTAAACATTGCCCTGAAATGACCAAATACTACTGCTGCAGGTCAGGAAAATGACTACATCCAGTGGCTCGCTCACTCAAGCGATATTAGTGACCCCACTGATGGGTGCATGCTGGGATACAAGGAAAGGTTTTTGCGGTTACGAAAAGACTCAGTCTGCTGGAATGGGCGGGATTACATTGTCACCAAGGAGCCCACGACATGTCCCTGCACCCTCACTGACTTTCAGTGGTACGAACACATACCGACTTATCAAATACACTCGGTGAACTACAATGTGATTCATTTATACTATTCATGACGTACATTCAGTCTGTGATTCCAATCATTGTCTCTCTTTTCCTGCAGTGACTTTGGGTTCTACCATGCAGAAAACAGCTCAGTTTGTGTGGAGCAGCCCGACCTTATTGGCCATTCACTGGAGTTCTGCCTGCACGGACGCAAAGAGCAGCTCCAGACCAGCGGGTAACAAATCACTCTCTATTTCCACTCCACGGAGTTGTATTGAAACGTTCAGCAGGTGTAAGCTATTTTTGCATGTATTGCTGAATATATACTTCTTAGAAAATCTGTGAGCCTGATTGACTGAACTGGTTCGCATATGCAAAATTGTTGTGTATGAGTTAATGTTTTTGTCATAGAATTACTTAAATGCTGTAAACAAAGTGTTAACATTCCCCTTTCTGTGACCATAGTTACCGGAAAATTCCTGGGGATCACTGTGAAGGAGGAATAACTCCAGAACGAAAAGAGATCGATCTGAGTAAGAAATGCGTTAGTAATTTGCTGAGGACAGAGCTACTGGTAGGTTTTTATATTATTATTAATGTTAAAATATACAGTAAAAACAGTACTATTGTGAAATATTAATACAATTTAAAATTACTTTTTTTTTCTATTTGAATTTATTTTGAAATGTATTTTATTCCTCTGATGGCAAAGCTGAATTTTGATCACATGATCCTTCAGAAATTATTCTAATATGCTGATTTGCTGCTCAATAAATATTTATTATTATTAGCGATGTTGAATGCAGTGCTGCTTAATATTTTTGTGGAACCCACAATAAATGTTTTTTTTTTTAATTCTTTGATGAATAGAAAGTTTAAAAGAACTGCTCAAAAAGATCTTTTGTAACAATATGAATGCCATTACTGTCACTTTTTAACAATTTAATGCATCCTTTCTAAATATGATAGCCATGAAACTGAGAATTTTGTTAAGCTTGTTTGAAAAAAGCAGCATAATGATCTTTCCCATTATGCATTTTTCAGACAGAGGAACATTCATTCAATTCAGCTCCTATAATCACTGTGGTCATCGCTGTTCTGTTGATCAGTGCTGTTGCTGGGGTTATTTTCATCAAAAAATATGTCTGTGGAGGACGGTTTGTGCCCCATTTTCCAAAACGTCACACACAGCAGTGCATGATCTGTGTCCATTTTTAAATGTTAATTCTGCTTTAAAATATTCTTTTATATTAATATTGAATTAATTGCTGATTTTGTACCAGAAAAAAATTATGTTGTTATTATTATTATATGATTGTTTTTTCATGCAGTATATGAACAAAGCATTTACCTGTCAGATATCTGTCTCATGGCTTCTTTTTGATGTTTTGATAGGTTCTTGGTGCACAGGTACTCTGTATTACAGCAGCACGCTGAAGCTAACGGTATCGATGGTGTGGATGACCTGGACACACTGGAGGTTGGCAAGATGCACTACCATGATGATTCAGATGAGGTACATACTGCATCTCACTGCTAAAGACGCAATATTTCATTTCAGCAGTGTCTTTGAATTAATCCTGTCATTGTATTTTTGACATCCGTAGGACCTCCTAGAGTGACAGACAGATGGATCATCATAAGACTGTTTTAAAAGAGAGAAACCACAATGCCTGCCCTTCTCATGACCCTCTCTATGTGTGTGTATCTGCGTTCCAGCACACATGAGACACATTCTGCCCAATCAATTTGTTTCTGGCTACTTGGGGACACATTTTCAGCGATTCAGCCCAGCAGGATTTGACTGCAAGGACAGAAATAGAGAAAAACATGCATTTTCCCAAAAGCTTCTCCCAAAGGAGTTTTTTAATCCACTGCTGAAAGAGTTTCAATTTTTTTGAATCATTTCATATTATGTTTTTGGGATGCACAAAGGATTTGAAGCAGTTTTGTTGCCATATATTTCAAATTTATGCAAGTTGATGCACAAAATCAAATGGCTGAGGAGTATTATTTAACTAAGTAGTACTTTGAAGGCCTCTATAATTGGAGTATAATTTAGGGAAAAGAGGATACATCAGTCATGAGACATGAGGTTAAAACTGATGTAAGTGCTTATTTTTTTCATTGCTGGTTTCCTGCATCAGGTATTTAAATTCACCAAAGGATTTTCAGCTTTTGTTTTTCATATTAGGAAAACAGGTCTCCTTGAAGTCTGCTTTTGAAATCCATTGTATAAATAGAAGCATCTTCAGAAAATAGCCTGCTCATTATTTCAAGAGTTACTGTGTGAGCAAATCTAGATGAATATGAAGTGTTTAAAGGTAATATTTAACATTCCCTGGAGGTTTCATGTGTGAGTTTCACCATAGATGTACACTGAGCCTTGTTTGTAGAGCTTGTAGGCTTTATTATACTAACATCCTGAGGATTACAGTTCGGATCTTCAGGAATCTAGTTTAGCAAAGCTTTAGTCATTCCAAAAAACAAATTTTACTTTGCATTCTGTCTGGTTCCCTGCCATTGCTGTGTGCTTAGGTTGGCATATCTTCTATGCACGAATAATGATACATTCTTCTTCCTTTCCGCCTTTCAATTGTGTGGTTTTTAATCATCTTAAAATGCCGGACCTTACATAATGGGTCTTAGAGACAATAGCAATGTGGTATCAGTCTGAGACCTTTTTGCTAAGTCAGCAATAATTGTATATTCAATAACAAGACAACACTTTTAATGTTAACTATGACATTAAGTGTTTTTTTTTTTCAACAACTCATCCTTCATTAGGATATCGACAATATTAAGTGCATCTAGTTAGCAGCCTAATCAAATATGAAAATGTATATTTTTTGGTCTGTATTGACTGTCAACTCTTAAATAAGCTCATTTGTAGTCACTAAGCTGATTAAGATTTGAGTGCGGTTTTTTTTTTTTTCACAGATAATAAAATAGATACCTCAGGGGTTATAGAAAACAGTGGACCACACATTTCATTGATGGGTTTGCATGTTGAAAGCAGGGTCCTCAGGTTTGAGATGGATGAACATGGCTTTTCTGAAGTCAAAGTGTAAAATGCTGTACCATTAAATGTGACTGCCAACAACAATAAAAGAAAAAAAAAAGTTCATTTTCACACTCATTGGCTTGACTTGAATCAAGTGGGTTCTTGACCCTGATGCACCAAGGTGAACTGAATTCATAAAGACTTTCAGAGGGGTATTGCATCTCTTATTACAGCAGGTGCAAAAACAACCCTGTTCCTTATTTTGCACTGTACTGAGAAACCTACAAGGTCAATAAACAGCAGTTGGCTAATGTCAAACAGCACAGCATTTGTATTTTCAAATGTGTAAATAGAATGAGAGCAGCATGTATTTAAAATGCAGAATAAAATCTGATTATAAACAGATTTTCCTTTTTGTTCTCAGTTTAGAAAATACGAATATCACATGAAAAAAATATTTAACTTAGAGAACACTGTCCTATTCATGATATTTTATTTTATTGAATAAAATATTAAAATAAAACTGTACAGTAATAGAATAATTTTGTTTGCTGCTGTAAAAGTATAATAGCTGGGGTTTCTTGCCATTCTACAAGCTATATATAGTTTTAATGGATCGTTCATTCATCCAATTTAGAAATGTAAAAAAATCATGCAAACCTATACATAAGTAATCTAATAAAGTAAAAATGAAAAACGTCCTGAATTCACTGAATTTTTTTGTATAAAATTTCTCATTTATTCATTAACTTTTTTTTTTATGTAGGCCTACAGGTTTTATTCTTACATTTTATATATTTATTTGGTAACACTTTACAATAAGGTTCATTAGTTAACATTAGTTGACTACTTTAGTTAACATGAACTAAGCATGAACAATACTTCTACAGCATTTGTTAATCTTAGTTAATTTCAACATTTACTAATGCATTATTAAAATCAAAAGTTGTGCTTGTTAACATTAGCTAATGCACTGTGAATTAACATGAACTGTATTTTCATTAACATTAACAAAGATGAATAAATACTGTAATAAATGTATTGTTCATGTTAGTTAATACAGTAACTAATATTAACTAACGGAACCTTATTGTAAAGTGCTACCATTTATTTTAAATGTTTCTCTGTTTATTTTTATGTAATATATTATTTCTCTATTTATTTCTATTTTGCTTTGGTCAGAGACATGCGGCTGCGGGGAGGGGACGGGACTCGGTCGGTTAGCTGGGGATTGGTGTGTGACCGACCAACCAAATGACTAAAATCATTATAAACAGGAATAGTGCTGTTCGTGTATGTCAAGGTCCACTGTGTGGACGGCATGCGCGCGTTTATCGCTTATGTGGTTATTAAATGATAAACAGTGTCGATAAATGGTTCATTTTTATTGTTTTTCCGTTACGCCGAGCTGGCGTCTCATTTATTAGGCCCAGTTTTGCGCCGCTCTTTGTTAAGTATTCGTTGACTTTCACGGTGCCTAAGAGGTCGATGTCTTGGTTTTAATCAACTAAAGATGAATTAATAAAACAAACTATTCATATATATTTGGTTTAAACCAAATATATATTTGAAAACTCGCTCGTAACGTACATGAACACAGAGGTCGATGTGCTAATGTAGCGCTAGCAATGTTAAACAAAGAGAAAACGCAAGACACCATAGCGTTATGTACACCAAATAAGTACTGCAATATTAAGTAGACATTTGAAACGTGCTGTTTAAAGGGAAAAGTAGTTTCGTTTGTGAGAAACACAACAAAAACGTCTGCGATTCAAAGACGCGACGCTTGAAACTGATAGTAATAGAAACTAGCACTGAAATTCAAACGCAGTGTTTTTCTTGTACTTTGAATAATAGGAAATCATTTTGCCTATCGTTTCCTATATTTACATCACTGTATAAGCAAACATTGCGGCACACTATGATATCTCGTCCTTAAAAAAACTACAAATACGGTCTTACACCTGGAAATTGGATATTATGTAGTTTAATGTGTCCTACTTTATTGTAATGTCATTCAGCACAACATTTATATGTCAATCGTGTAAATAAATTAAAATTTGCATATATTTCATGTGCAGAATAAAATCTGATTAGTGATTAGGAACAGATTTTTCGTTTGCTTCTCAGCTGAGAATGAAAATGTATCAAAGTTTTAAACGATAAATGTTTTTCTTTAACTGAGAACAG
>NW_015539898.1:1831881-1874453 GCF_001515605.1 Sinocyclocheilus anshuiensis | reverse complement strand
CCCCCCCCCCCCCCCCCTTATTTCTTTATTTTTTAAGCATACAAAAAGCAGAACAGAATTATATTGAGAGTATCACACTTTAATAATCACACAACAAAAAGGTTATTAAATCTTTTTTTTTTGTATGTATGTTTCATATTTTTCAGGGAGAGGGCGTAAAAATATGACAATTTTTAGTATCATGGTGTATCCAAGTGGTCTTATGAAGTATTCTAATTTGTTGAGATAGTGAATTGGTGGGTTTTTGTTAAATGTGAGCCCAAATCATCACAATTAAAAGAACCAAAGACTTAAACTACTTCAGTCTGTGTGCATTAAATTTATTTAATACACGAGTTTCACAATTTGAGTTGAATTACTGAAATAAATGAACTTTTCCACGACATTCTAATTTATTGAGATGCACCTGTATAGTATACTCTCTTTCAAAAAAAGTATCAAGTATCAAAGTTTTGGTATTCCTTGGATACACCATGATACTAAAAATTGTCATATTCATGTACCATTTATATAGTACTAAAAAGAGAACCATAGTGCTACAAGTCTAAAATAATGTTGTACAATGGTACTTTTTAGTACTAAATAAGTCAGTAAATATTTACTAAACAATTTAGTAAATAAGTCAATTTTTAAATGCTGTATTAGAAAACAAAGGTAACATAACACATGATATATACAGGGAATTAATTTAATGCATGCTATTAGAGAATTTACAAAAAAGTCATTTAAAATTTAAAGAAGCTGACTTGATACTAAAATGATGTTTGTTGTAAACCAGCAATTAAGTCAAGCATCCTCTTTTAAGCTTCTTGCATTAGATGCATGTGCTGTTGCATAACATTTCAGATTTACGCAACGACTTGTTGCTATTTTTCAGACTTCAGTTCCGTGCTGATCTCATTATTCATAATCCACAGCAGTCAGACGGCAAACATGGAGCAGTACACCACCACCACGACAGCTAGTGGAGAGCAGATAGTGGTGCAGGCCAGCAGCGGACAGATCCAACAACAGGTAATTTGTGACCTTTACCGACAGTATCTGAAGCGGATAATGCAGTACCCTATTAAATTTGCATCAGAGATGCATAAAAAATGCATAGACTAGTATTTTTAATATATCTAGTAATAAAGCATCTCAGTGTGATATAAAACCACAGGGAAATGTTTTTATGTGTGTTTTTACTCATTCGAGAGTCCTTTATCAATGGCCCAGGGCACAGTGACTGCGGTGCAGTTGCAGACTGAGCCTCAGGTAGGCCAGACTGCGGCCCAGCAGGTCCTTCAGGTAGTGGTTGGCTCTCTGACCACCTCTGCTGTCTCCAAATCTCCATGCATGCCATCTCAGCTTGCATTGCATGGAGATCGGTTTGCTAATATTGCATTGTAACAATGATGAATGCAATGTTAAGATATCAGATATCTGTGACATGTGCGCTTTTTGCATCTGTCGCAGTTTATTTTATCATTCACTCACTATGATTTTTAACGAGAACTTTTAGTGTCCAAAGAACGCTCACGTGCATGAGTTTTTAGCATGCTTTGTTTTGCAAAATGCATTATAAAATCTACAAGTACATAACAGCTGCACCACCAATTTTTTGCATTTCGGAAGTTCACATTCACTGCATTTTCTTGCATGCATCTGTGTTTTGCATTGTCTCAATGTATATTGTAATGCTTACATAATATGCATATAAATATGAGTTGTCACATTATATCTCCCAATAAATGTGTTAGTAAGATGATATTTAAATGCTTTATGATCAAGGCTCTGTAGATAGTGTACGACAGGTTTTTCAGTGTTTTGATCATGCTGATAATTAAATAAGACACATTATTAGACTTTATAAGGTTAACCTCTGAGGGAATTTATCTTTAAAGTTGCTGCAAAACTAATGAGATTTTCCATGCATCCTCTTTGAAGGTTCAAGGGCAGCCTCTTATGGTACAAGTCAGCGGGGGTCAGCTCATCACTTCTTCTGGGCAGCCCATAATGGTACAGGCCATGACAGGAGGACAAGGTCAAACCTTCATGCAAGTACCAGTATCTGGTACACAGGGGTTGCAGCAGGTGGGTGTAGCTAATTTCACACTGAATTGTTGGTTAAAAATATATTATTTTCACTAACATATTTAATTTATCTAATAGTAGTAATAGCAGTGGTTCTCAACCAGGGGGCTTCAGAAAACTTCCAAGATGACTTAAAATGATTTAAAATAAGACAATACAACAAAAACAATCAAGACTTCATTCATTTTTTGATTTGAAGAACCAGTCAGAAAGTTTGAGAACCACTGCAACGTAGTGTTCCATCAAAATATTGGGTATGAAATTGTAATGAAATGACCAAATGTGGCACAGATTCAGCTGGTACAACCCAGTCAAATCCAGCTTCCTGGTGGACAGACTTTACAGCTACACGGTCAGCAGGGACAGACCCAACAAATCATCATTCAACAGCCACAGACTGCAGTCACTGCAGGACAGAACCAGGTAACTTCATTTTATCACCTTTTTGTGCAAATATGAAGGAGAAGCCTCTATAAGCTCTGCAAGCTTGCAGTTAAATACAAAATATTAATAAAGTTCATGATAAATGTTTTCTTAGGGTCAGCAGCAAATCACTCTGCAGGGTCAGCAGTTAGCACAAACTGCTGAAGGACAGACCATCGTTTACCAGCCTGTTAATGCGGACGGGACCATCCTACAGCAGGGTAACACTGCTACTCCTCTGCAAAACATTAAGCCATAAACATCATGCACTTTTAAGCAGTTAAATGTACATGTGTTTACACTACTGATGACATGTAATAATTTGCATTTGTAAATAATGCATTTTGTGATTGTCCGTCCAGGAATGATCACTATTCCAGCTGCATCTTTAGCAGGAGCTCAGTTAGTCTCAGCTGGATCCAACACAAACACCACCAACACGGGTCAGGGCACAGTGACGGTCACTCTTCCCATGGCAGGAAACATGGTCAATGCTGGAGGAATGGTCATGGTGAGCACTTGTGGTCATTTTTATCTATAACCAAAAGTGAGTTTGTGCTATACAGCTAATCTATTTAGATCACACTTCCTAACCTTATTGTGTGTTCATAATTGCATCAGATGGTCCCAGGGGCTGGCGGGTCGGTTCCCACCATGCAGCGCATTCCTCTTCCTGGAGCAGAGATGCTGGAAGAGGAACCTCTGTACGTCAACGCTAAACAGTATCACAGGATCCTCAAGAGAAGACAAGCCCGTGCCAAACTAGAAGCTGAGGGCAAAATACCCAAAGAGAGAAGAGTATGTGTGCTTTTTTTTTACGGCAATAACAATGACTTTCAATGGCTTTATGTGCAGTGACTAATATATATATATATATATACATATATATATATATATAACTCTATGCAAATGTTATATTAGATTATATCTAATATATAATCTATCTAATATCTATATCTAATTATATTTAGATTTACATTTATATTTTGGTTAATAAATAAATAAATAAGTGCTATATTAGCATAGTATATTATATATATAGTTTTAAGAACCGCAAAGCAGTCCTAATTATTAATTTTGTTTACCTTAATAATAACTGTATTAGTAATAATTTAATTCATTAAAAATATTAATAATATTTGGCGTGTATATATGTATGTATATATATATATATATATATATATACACACAAACACACACATATCCTTTTTATTTTCTTTAGATATAATATTATTTATTTTATTTATTTTTTTGGTTATTTACAAGCTAAACCTTTAGTTCAGGCTTCATCTTAAAACTCACATTTCTAAAAATTCTTAACATTTCTTTAAAGGATAGAAATGGCTATATAATATCATAATTAATATTATTTGTCCCATTATATATAAGAATATTAATGCAATTCAATAATTATACTGCAGCTTTTATTGATATTCCTTGGGAATTTTGCTTAAGGTTTGTTCTAAATCCATTAAAATATTAAACTACTGCAGTTAATTTATCATTAAAGTATTTGCATACTGAGTTGCAGTTTGTATTCTATCTTGAATGTATTTGCATATGGAATTATGTTTGATCTTTTCTTTCTTGCATCTGTTTAATCACTATTTTTGTCATGACAAAGCAACTCTGATTATTCATTTTCTGTAATTTATTAAAAATAGTTTAATTTACTTTATTAAAAATATCCATATTTGACAGGTTTCTGTTCAACACACCATGTATGTGAATATTCAGTATATTTTCTTTCCCACTCCCTTCCAGAAATACCTGCATGAGTCCCGTCATCGTCACGCCATGGCCAGGAAGCGCGGAGACGGTGGACGCTTCTTCTCTCCGAAGGAAAAGGAAGAAATGGCCATGCAGGCCCTTAAGGTGAGCGAGGGGCTTGAGCTCAGCTCTCATTGGCCAGCCACCTCAGCCCCGCCTCTGGGGTAAACTATCCAATCCCAGCTTGTGTCCGACCCAAGAGACTCTATACACCTAATTTAATTTAGACCATCCATACGCTGCGGCTCTGCCTGAGCTACCTCATGCGTCTGTGACACATTCATGTCCAAACTGTCTCTGTCTGTGAGTTAACTGACATTTCCAACCAATTAAACTGAACATGCATACTAAGATCTTAGTATATATGTTCTAGTATATAGTATGAGCAAATACAATGTACAGATTGGTCCCCATGTTTGTAACTGCTAGGCTGCATTGTAGCTTATTACTTCCTTTAATAATTTCATTATTTAGCTGCATATCTTTGTGTGCAGCTTAAAGATAGTATATTTGAACTCTAATTGGAAATGGCTTCTTTCAGAAAACTTCAGCTGTAAACATGGGTGATTAGCACAATTTGCCCTGTCAGTGTTTAAGGTTTCTTGTCTTAAATGTCTGACTGCTACTTTAAAAGGAAATCTTCAACCTTGACGTCTTTGTTCTGTCTGCATTTCTGCCGTTTGTCCTACCATGCTGTAAACTTCTACCCCAGACTGCTTGTGATAGTCACTGAGATGTATTAAGCTGTGTTTATTTGTCCTTTTTACCATCTTACTGGTATGAATAGCCATTCAAAATGATGTGTTTTCATTAGTGATGTATGGCTTGGCTTGCGCCCTTTAACGCTCTTCTGTCTTTGCCAGAGCTGTGGCTTTGTTGTTGCTTTTGCCATTTTATGTTTCATACGGCTGTATGTGGGCTTTTGTTTGCATTCATGTTTGTTACTTGATGATATATATGCCCTTTTTATGCAAATAAACCTTTGTTCTTGATTTATACTTGGTTAGTAATGCCTTGCAGTTTTTTTTACATAAAAAAACTTTTTTACATATAAAAAGTTCATGTTGAGTTTTGGTCATTTTGACCGGGAGAGGATTTCCTTTTCCCCATAACTAGTTAATACATTTCTCATTAGGCTGTATTATTACCAAATATTAGATTCAGTCTTTTCAGCTTTCTTTCAGTTAACACAGGTTTTGTAATTATTTTTGGAACTGATTGGTCATAGTCCTCATTGATCAAAAGAAAACAAGTTGGTGGTAATATAGCATAATGAGAGTTTTATAAGCAATTAAAGCCGGCCATTTTTGGGAACACCAAATTAGGTAAAAGGATTTTCAGCACAGCACAAGGGTTAAATATTACATTTTTATTGTGCAGAGTTGCATTATAGACTAAGTCTTCAATATAAAATGTTATATATTTTTAGCTTCGTTCATTGATAAATAAATCGCATAGATGGTTTGAAATGCATTTTAGAGTTGAGTCAATCACTAATATTTTATATATCAGACACATTGATCAGAAAATTCTCATGGTTCAAACAGGTAAGAGTTCAACTCCAGTCACCCTCTCATAGCATGTCGTATTGATGAAATTTTCATCATCTTCCTTTTTCCTCACAGAAATCTGAGCAGGATCAATCTGAAGAGGACACAGTGGGCCACATGATTCAGGTGGCATAAACTACCCTTTCCTCCACATGTGTTTCAGTCAGTCCTTTATGCTTAAAATTTCAACACATGGTTTCTGACTTCCCCTGATTTATTTCAGTTCTCGTATAGACTGAACAATTGTTTTTGTTGTCCAATACTGCCATGTAAAACATACCGATATTGGGAATTTGAGTTTTTTAAAACCATCTCACCAGGCCAAAAGGTGTACAAGTGTTTTCTGTATTTATGAGGAACGACTTTTCATTTTAGGGTCAAATGTGTTTATGATTTGTTACTTTAGACATTTCATTCCACTCCATTTCTTTATTTAATTAAAAAGTAACATGTAAGAATTGATCACAAAAATGTGAATTACAGTTGAGTTTTGTACTATGAGAAGTTTTTACGTGTACTGGATCAGACTGTGAAATGTTACACTTTTCTATGCACTCGCGCTTTTAGTTGGTCCACCGACCATTTGTACATCCACCCACTCTCAAACATCTCCCTTTAATGAAAACCTTCACTTATCTCCTTGTATTTTCTATTGATGGCTTCCTTATATGAAAATAAAGGTTGATGTTCTGTACATGGTGGCAAAATCTGCTTTTTAACTTTTGTTAAATGCAACGTTTTAGATATCCATTGAAACATACTGGTATATCAGACCGTTTTTAGGATTTACACATTCTCACGGGATGAGTCCAGCCATGTTTGTGTTTCCTTTTGCTAAGTTACAGACACACCCATTTGATTGCCATTATTTAATAGATCCATGATGCATCTGTACCCTGAGCTCTGGTGGAGTTGTTTTATTTGAGTTAAAGGGACAGTTCTCCCAAAAATGAAAATTCTGAAAATCATTTAAATGATGACAGAGTTCATTTTTGGGTGAACTGTCACTTTAAGACCTTGAGAGATTTTGTATATGCTTTAAAATATCACTTTAGGAAGAACATTGCATTAAGGAGATATGATCTCAAGGGTGCGCTAGAATAGAGATAATCAGATTAAAATGACTGGCAGATTGATCGTTTACAGCAGAGGGCGATATATTATGAATCAGTTGTTACTATTATTTTGGTGGCCTAATTTGCATATGATGAGTGACGCATTTAATTGGATAGTCGGGGACAACTGGTTATTTTACAAATGAAAGGGCTTCGAGAACACTTCAAAGAGCACACAATGTGTCCTCAGTGCAATGCAAAACAGGTCATCAAAACACACAACGGATGTTAATAGCAATATGTTTTACCATAATCATTTGCCAAAAGGCAGGATAGCTCGACCCCAACCAGCTGCAGACACATTTTATGGCACCTTCAGTGGGAAATTAAGAAATTATTTGACAAAAAGAAAACATTGATAAAGTCTGTACAAAACACACAGGGCTAGTTCTTTGAGAATTGAAAATTCTGACATAATTTACTCACCCTCATGTCATTGCAAACCTGTAAGACGTTATTTCTTCCTTAGAACATAAAAGGTGGTATATAAAACACTGTAAAAGTGGTCCACATTTGTGTTCCACAGAAGAAGAAAAAATAACATGGGTTTTGAACAACATCAGCTGAATCGTCATTTTTGGTGGAACTATCCCTTTAAATTACATTCATACCTAAGCAAACATCATGCATTTCCAAATATCCGCTTCCTCTCAGTTTTTGCCAGCGAGTTAACATTCATCACGCTTGACATTTGGGCATGGTCCCCCTTGACATGCACCAGGAGTCAGATGGCCACACATCTGCCCAAAAGTTCAATGTGAATATCCATTTGAATTGATTCAGCAGATTCCAGAGAAATGCTTCTCATTCCCGTGTGAGAACGACACTAATCCCACTGCAGCACTTGGCTATGCTTTGGAAGAAGGGTAGGATGATTATGTCTAAAACGCTGCTCCATAAAGTTTGCAACCACCCGGTGTTAATCAAGACAACCTGCACACATGGCGTAAAGAACCTGAAACAAAGAAAAAGGTGAAAGCTTAGCATTTCTTTTTTTTTTTTTTTTTTAAATCTGATACAAATGTCTACTTTTTATCTACTACTAAAAATGCCAGTGTCATGGATTCGATTCAAAGGATCTACTCGTACCAGATGTGAACAAAGCTGAGGACGGCGAAGAGAATCCCAGCAAGGAGGGACACTGGAACAGCCAGCAGAGCAGTGATGATACGATAAAACCAGGCCCTGGACACCTCGAAAAGAGCGTGACTCCAGATCCACACCCGATCCCCACTGCGCACTGATGCCGGCTCTGCTATCACATCCTCAAAACTAACCTGTCGGAACAGAACATTCAGAAAAGTAGCATCTCCTGCCCTCATCTGCTTTAAAACTAATACAGCTTGAACAATGCCCCTAGGCAGCTATTTTAGTCAGTATAAACACTATATTCAAGTACCTTTTTAATGAACGGAAAGATTAAGCTGGTGAAGCTAATATTGGCTAAGCTAATTTTCATTAACATCACCAATGAACCTGACAACAAGAGTCATAAATCATGAATTAGATTTCATTTTTACATTTTAGGCATGATTTTTACATTTAAATGTATGGATACTATTAGCTACATGAATATGGAAGGCCAAAACTGGCTACGTTAACACTGGCTAAGCTAATCTTTCACTAACGTACCTCCATATTACCAACGTACTTGACAACAATAGTCCTAAAATCATGATTTAGATTTGATTTTACATTTTAGACATGGTTTTTACATTTAAATGTATGAATACATTAGCTTTAACATGAACGTGAAAAACTAAGCTGGCTAAGCTAATATTGTCTAAGCTAAAAATCTTTAACTATCATATATTAATGAACACGACAACAATATTCATAAATCATGATTTAGATTTGATTTGACATTTTAGACATTATTTCACATTTAAATTTAGCTTAAATGAATAGGGAGAGCAAGCTGGCTAAGCAACATTGGCTTTAGTCTCAGCCTTACAGACATCACGCCCACGGACCTTTGGCTAAACGTCTGATGCAAAAGTGGAAACACTTCAGGAGTTTCGAAGTCGTCATCGGATTGGTTGAATTATACAGGATTTCCGGGAGACGTGTTATGTCGCGTTCTTTAACGTTCGCCTGGAAACAAAGAGGCCGTGGCGCCAAACCCCCTCTCGAAAGAAGAAAGCCGTCGTGTTTACAAATGTGACGACGAGCGCTTATCAGGATCAACTAAACGCTCAAAAGTGTGTGAAATATTTAAAGTTCGCGGCATAGAATCTTTAAAATACGTCCGAGAGTTTTACACACTGTTATTGTATTGTGGCGACATTTCCACGCTCCGAAACGTGACGCTGAAACGAAGCGAACTGTGATTGGTTGTTTGACATGTCGGTCATTGCGGGCCTTGGCCAATGAAAGCTGCCATGGATTCCAGACCTTCAGCCGTCAGTCTGAAGGTCTGGCTACGTGAGACTAACGTTGGCTAAGCTCATTTTCACTAAATAAATTAAATCACAATTGTCATATTAAATTTAGCTAATGCACATACATGTTCTAAAACAAATGAGCTAAGCTTGATTCGCTGTTTAAATGAAAGGCTACAGCTGCAGTATTGAGTGTATATGTTAATTTCTCTATGAATGGACCGTCTCCATCTGTGGTACTTCACAGCATTCGATATGAATCTTAACCTCTTAAGTGCAGTATTTTAAACTGAAAACTGCAATAGTATTAGCAACAGTTTATAACATAAACAATGCTGCAGTGGCTACTGCTAGTCTTTAATAGCTGTGTAAATCTGTCTGGTCAGCTCATTTAAGAAGCGGTTGCTATTATTGTCCACATCAGTGGAGATATTCACACATGTTCTTCTAATCCATCTCCTGCTACCAGCTGTGGTTGTCTACAATGTCAGGACAATGTTTCTTACTTTGGATTAGAGTGGCTTCAACAAAGTGGAATCTAATTCAACCTAATTTACCTACCAAAAAATGTCACAGAATGCAAAGGTTTTGGAAGGGAAAATCCAGCATCGCAAAAATAATATTTATTTATTTACAGATATTTAAAAATTCTTAAATCAGGAGATATTTATTTGAGAAGGAGAATGACTTGAGATATTAAGTCTTGCTTTTGGGTTTCTTTTTAAGCTTTTTATGCTTAATATTTGTCAGTAGGTTGTTTTTAATCAGTCACAATTATGTGATTTTATGCTTAAAACATTATCTGTTAATGGGGTAAGAACAAAATCTTTGTTTTCCATTTGAATGATGTATTTTTATTAGCCCCACTGACAGATATTTATCTTGTTTTAAGCATAAACTCACTGGAAAACAAGACAAAAATGCAGAGTAGGAAATAATTTTTTGCAGTAAGTTAATTTTGAGGCTGTAGTCTATACAATCACTAGAATCAACAGTGGTTTATCATGATTGACATTTATGAGATAATATGTTCCTGGCCCTTGAATAACTTTTCCACATCAGCCACTGTCCCAATCAAAAGTGACATTCTACAGACTCTATAATGCTACAGTGAAGAACTGTAGGTGGCCATGAAGAGATTACCTTAAGACACTCATTTATTTGTCTTGGGTCCCGTTCATTGATCAGAGGCCTGGTGTCACTCTGTGTAGAGATCACATCTTCTTCTTCCTCTTCCTCCAGGACTGTTTCCAGCTGCGTCTTCCACGTCTGTTGTTCCTCGTCGTCCTCTCCATCCCCTGCATCCCTCAGGTCGATCTCAGTTTCCCTTGCGTCCATACTCCGCATCATGGTGCCCGTCATCAATATAAAGGTTGTAAGGTCATAAAGCGGCTCATCAACAGCATCAAAACATGCATAAACAGTTTCACACACTCTCACACATATACACTGTGAATGGAGAGCTGGAGTGCTGTCTTGAAGCTGAAACGGATATGGGATATATTAGGAAAGTGACCGTGCCCTAACAGGCATTCCCAAACAGGCCCCTATGGGAAGATACCAGCCCCCACTGATGCATCTGCTATAAATACCCCATTAGTGACCGGTGAAATGCAGACCACTGGTAAGCTTAGAAGAGCTCTTAAAAGAACCAGCGGATCAAGAATAGGATGAAATATTTAATCGAATGGAAGCATTTATTTTGAGCACTGATTGAGATTTAGTTTGATCAGTGTGTAGTATTTGTTTGCAAATTTGGTTCAAAAATTATAATATTAAACTCTTTCATTGTTTATGGACATTATTTGTGAATGAGTATGTGCAAAATATTAAAACATTAAAGGAAACAAACTGACTTTTGTTTCTTGCCATATATCTGATACCCTTAAGGCCATCTATAACTTAAAAGCTGCAAAGTAAACTTTTAGCAGATATAAGTATTTGAAAAGACTTTCTCTTCCAGGAAAATGGATAAAAAAATATTTAATTTTAATAATGATATTTTATTTTATACAACAGGGGCCAGTTGCATAAACATAGCCACTATGTTAAGACTGTGTCTTAAGAACTAGTTTGACCAACTAGCTAACCAAGAGGTAATCAGACTTACTTTTTGGATTCAAGTTAGACCATTCTCCCTTTTTATAACTGCCTTTAAGAAGTTATGACCAGTCTTAAAGAAAAAAAAATTAGATGATTAACTTTTTAAGACTAGTCTAAGCGGTTTATGCAACCGGCCCCAGGTGGGTCCTTAAATCTGATTGGCTGATAAGAGTGCGATATTAGAGTGATAACAGAACTCCTCCAACTGTTTCACCGTTTGTATCACTCTGCTTCTTGTATTTATTTACCATAACGAGTGTCATGGCGGCGCCCCAAATCCACTGTAATTTACAAAAAGTACTGTTTTTGTGTCACGGAATGTAGTTTTAAGAGTTTTTTAGGGGATAATGTACTTGTTTAGACTTCAAATATGCGGTTTGTTAATAAAGGTAATGTCTATTTGAAAATTTGTGTTGACATTTTCGGAGATGTGAGCTTTAGGGCATCAGCGGGCGTTCAACGCTCATGAACCCGTCGAGAGCAGCCTCACCTCGGCCAGATCTTCTGAAATTTGCCGCTGGCTCCTGATGTCTCTATAGTGGTGGTTAAACATGAAATATTATTCGTTTTGGGTAAATCTAATCGGCAGTCTTTGGTCTCATTAATCTATTATTTGTTCCAGAGCAAATTGTTTTTTTTTTGGCTGAGGGCAAAATCTCATCACGTTATATTTTATGTAACTTTAAAGGCAGAGTAAGTGATTTTTCAAAAACACTTTAGAAAACTGATTCGGGCCGAATCGCAAAACAAACTTGTAGCCAATCAGCAATAAGGGGCGTGTCTACTCGTGATGTGGAGGAGAGTGCGTTCCGGAGCTATCAAAATAGGGGCAAGACCCTTTTGGGGTAGGGGCGTGTTTGTTTTGGTGATTTCAAATATCAACATTGGCTACCAGAAATCACTTACTCTGCCTTTAATGCTGTATGTCAGAGCGCGAGAAGGGTCTTTGCACTTCTGACTGAATTGTCTAGCAACTTTTATTATGGCTGTTGTTTAGTATTATTCAATAAATAATATTTTATATAGTAGAATTTAGTATTGGGAAACAGTGTGTGTGTTCGTGATTGTGATTTTAGTGACATTGTTCCACCATTATGGTGACAAGAGACTGTTTTACGAGTCAGCGGTAAGGACTTTTATTTTGAAAGAGACTGAAACAGCTTGTAAGACACTGTTAAGTGTTAAAAAATGCACTGAGCAGCGCTGTCATTGGAAATCACAGATGAAAGGATAGTACGACAAAGATATCGCTTTCCTCAGCGGACATTCAGACTAATGTTTTATTGTGAATATGAGATTGAGCTGAAGAATGAATGCTGTATCAGATGCAGGTAATCACACTCGCTCAGTCCATCTCTCTCTCATTATACTCTACTTCACATAATACAGTGAGCTTTTAATACAGTAAGTTAATACAATAAGCTTTCGATTAAGCAACTCAATGTTCCTTCGTTACTAGTTCTAAAGTGACGTTTTCGAATTAGTAACAGAGGCTTGAGCTCAGCTGTTAAACTATCAAACTGAGATTTGAATCTGTGGCGGAAGGAAGTAGTTCTGCACAAAAGAGGGTTTTAAAAAGACACTCCGTTGTTGTTTTTCTTATGTATTTACACACTCGTGCCATCGAACTGTTGAATAAACACAATATCACACTCGTAGACGTGAGATATGGCTGTATATTTGCACGCTGTGATTACCTGCGGCCTACGGCCGGATCACAGCCGTGCTGATTTACAGCCATATCTCACATTTACGAGTGTGATATTGCTCATATATAATACCTTTAACTCAAGAGACAGCCTACACAAAATTCAATAAATATAATTCAACAGAACAACATACGATTTGTATGTTGTTCTGTTGAATTATATTTATTGAATTATTATATTCAGTTAGAAAGACAAGTTTTATTTAAAAGTTCAATAAATGCATGAAGTTCCTAAAGTGGTGACGGAGTAATCTCAATATTGACCAAAATAATTGTGATTATGATTTTTGCCATAATTGGGCATCGGGTTCAGGGCTATGATGTAAATTAAAGGCTATAACGTGAGAAATTCCTGGTTTAATAGGAAATATGTCAACACAGGTAAGAAAACTTTTTTTTTTCATTCAATGTTTAAGAAAAAAGAACAGGGACTCAATAATGACCTCATCTGCTGGCTTTCGGAAAATTATTTTACGCATTTTACTGTTAGATCCATAAACTCATAACAGATGCTTAATACATAATACAATTTAAAAATGATCACTTCCACTGTAATTTATACATTTGTACTATTTATCTTTCATTCTGTATACATTTGTATTGCTTTTGAGAAAATCCTGTTTTCGAGAAATCTTGTTGAAGTTAACTCTTGCCAGCATGTTAGGGTGTTGTGAGTGGTTGCCAGGGCATTGCCATGTGGTTTTTAGGGTGTTGTGGTTGGTTTCTAGGTGGTTGTTTACTGCCTATTAGTCAGAAGAGCTCAAAAGTCCCTCCTTCAATGTAAGAACATGTGATTTTTTTTTCATAATCTATTTTTGTCTATAGTATCATGGTGTTTTATTCTGGAATGCTCTCATGTTAATCACCATCACTGTTTAATCTCACAGTTTGTGGCATTTTTTTCCAATTCACCTTTGCCCACAGTGGTTGTCTCGTGTATTGTGAGGTCGGACCAATGCCTTTTAAAAATATTCTTTTGGCAGCCGCCCTAGTTTAGTTTGCTTTATCCGTTAAGTCTAATCTGCATTCAAATCTCCCCATTAGAATTAAAAACATGTCCGGAAAAATTATGGAGATATTATTACAGGAAACCAGCTTTCAGATGATAGACTGATAGTATATATCTGAAATGCACAGAATTCAGAAAATCATCTTTGCCTGTTTAAATGTTTAAATGTGAAACAGCTGTCCTCTGGCAGATTTACTATATTATATAACCCTATGTATTTGGCCTAAGTCACAGGATTTTCACTAACACGCAGAGCCAAAAATTCCAACAGGAAAAATGCAACAAATATGGAGACTCAGTAAATATACAAAAGTATAGTGATAGTGATGTGGCTCATACTTTATTGTACTTCATTGTTGAGTGGCATATACTAATTAGCCTGCATGAAGATGTACATGTGAAATAAACAATGCAAGAAAACCAGTTGTACATATGTACAGTACTATCCTCATAAATACAGCTCTATCCATCTCCATGACAACGAAAGACAGTAATGGTCACATTGTTTTGTATAAATAAAGAAAGTACAAATAAATACATAGTGTGATGTAATGGGTGGCTCCATATAGCTGTTAATGCAGCACAATTGAACATATGCTGCATTTAACTAAATCAGTATATGTCAAGCTTTCAGTGACTAGTGTTTTATTGAACAACGAAACAGTTTGTCTTTGTCACTTCAGCCTATGTGTGATATTTACAGTTTGAACAGTAGAAAAGAAATACAGCAGACAGCTGAGGTCCTCCTTTGCACTATAAATAATAGAAATAAATATGTAAAAAATGATTCAAAACACTTTTTACAAGTTTTCTTTTTTGTATGAAGATTTAGTTTAATCAGATGAAAGCCAAGAAGTATTTTTGTCATTTAAGTTACTATTTTTTTTAAATAAAGTAAACAGTAGTGCAGTATAAACACAGTAATACAATAGAAAAAAAAAGGTATTTTCTGTAGTACTTTAAAAATGTTAATTTTTATAATTTTGAATATGTACAGTGTGTTTAGAAAATAATCACACCCCTTAAAAATAATCACATTTTGTTGCTTTGCAGCCTGAAAGATGGACACAGTTTTTGTTTTATCCAGCTGTATTTACTCAGTACACCTTATAACATCCAACTGAAAGATATAACACCAACATGTCACAAAAAAAAAAAAAGCTGAATCAGAATACAGCTGGATAAAACAACAATTGTGTCCATCTTCATTTCAGGCTACAAAGCAACAAAATGTGATTATTTAAAGGTGGGTGATTCTTTATACCCACTGTAAATTTTATTTAAATGTTGGTTAAAATTGATGACGTTAAAAGTTTAGGCAATAATTATGTAATTTCAGTTCATAATGTTATTCAAACCCTAATCAGCTCTGTGTTTGTAAACACATGGGCGGAGTCACCACTAGGAAAACCTGTGATTGGATGAAGGCATTTGTTGTTCGTTGGCTGTCACTGTGTTGCCAGTCGCAGTGTGGCTGACCTTTTAAAAGTCTAGGTAACATCAAAACCTACCCTTTTTGCTTTCTGAATGCACATGCCTGATCTTATTGTGAACAACTTATTATAGTCTCTTAATAAAATGCAACAGATCTTAATGTGAGTTTGCATTTGATTGTGGAGGGGCAGCATTTAAGTGCACTAAATGACAAGTCCGCCATACATCACCAGAGAGAAGTCTGTCCAAGTTGAAAAATTTGGAAGTGCATTTAAAAACTTTAGGGATGCAATGAAAATGTATCAAATATTGTTTTTTTACTTAATAAAGGGATGCAAGCAGACATTTACAAGCAAAATAGTTTAGTTACACTATCTTCAAAGTGTTTTTAATAATTCTGTAAATATGCATAGGCCTACTTTAAACTTCATGTGTGTGTATATATATATATATATATATATATATATATATTCTCTCGGGACTTTTATTTTGAAATGTATACGCTTTACTATTGTACATATTACAACACCATAAAGTTAACATTGTCTCAATTCATCAAAAGTAAATCATAAGCATTTTTTTTGGGGCATAAATGTATGGCATTTATTGATTGCAATCTGTTTTAAACTGTGCAACAACACCGCATTCTGCTTTGAAATGTGCAGCACTTATTTAATAAATTCATAGTCTTTAGAAGTTTAATAATTACATTAAGCTCTATAATTGCATAATTCCTATTTTTCCATCCCCAAATTTAAGACCCCATTTAAATGGCTGTTTGCTATACAATTTAAGATATGACCTTCATTAAACTGAATTTTTAAAGATTTTTAAGGACCCTCAAAGACCTTTTTATTCGCACACATGCTCCTAAATACATTTTATGATTCGCACAAATCTATTTTTAGTCGCAAATGCGAGTGAAAAGCTCGCACTGTTGAGCCCTGGCATGGATGAATCGTTCACAATAAGATCAATAACATGCATTAAGAAAATAGATAGGGTGAATTTAAATTTTATGCCGTCTTTAAAGCGAAGCTTATAAAGTGCTCAAACAATAATTTATAATAAAAATGCAACTCTATTACAAAAAAAATGAATGATTAATCCTCTCCAATCCTCCATCTCATGGCAATCTCATGAATAGTTTAGGTGATCTCTTCAGGTATTTGGCCCGGTATCCTAAAACTAGTCTGGTCCAGTGTGCTCCTCGGTGTAGCCATGTGGTAGCTGCATCTAACTCTGTCCCTGTCACTTCTCCTGTGCAAAAAATGAAAAAAGTCCTGATGTCCTGAACGTTCGTGGCCTGACGCCGAGGGCCGCACCGGTCTGCCAGCTGATCGGCAACACAAGAGCATCTTACACAACTCCTCCCTGATCTGACGGTTCAGCAGGCCGTAAAAAAACGGGTTTACTGCGAATGTCGAATACGCCAGCCATGTGACCGGTCCTTCGGCTTCTTCAGAGGCACTATGGGAGAATCCCAGCGACAAATGCAGGTGGAAGGCAAAGTAAGGCAGCCAGCAGAGCAGGAACTGACCCACGATGATAGCTAAAGTAAGAGCCGCTTTCCCACCAACCAGTCTCCTTTTCCTGCGAGGGACTTGATTTCTGCGGACGCTCGTGCTGGTGGTGATGATCGTGGTCTGGCTGTTGACGGAATCAGACCAACGCTTCGGATGACGGGTCGCCATCGTCCAGCTCGGGATCGGGCCTCTTTCCCGCGCAGCCATGTGGGCGACTTTATAGACGTTCCCATAGACAGCAATAATAATAGCAGCTGGAACGCAAAAGCAAACCGTGCAGAATAAAATAGCAAATACTCTCCGGTGTCCACTGTGGCTCCAATGAAGAGAGCAATGGGTGGCGGCAATGGAGCTTCTACTTCCATAACTGGGCCATCCGAAGACGGTAGCAAGTCCTAGCAAAGTAGACGCCACCCAGACAAATCCCATCACGGCTGCGGATAGCCAAGGCGTCATTTTAGCCTCGTACCTCATGGGATGCACAATGTAGAAGTAGCGTTCGATGCTAATCACAGTAACCGTAAAGATAGAGGCAGATATCAGAAAGGCAATGAGGAATATGTACATCCTGCATTCGAGTACAGAAAAGACGATGCCGGCGAAAAAGGGCGAGCTGCAGATGATGCCGAGCGGCATTAGCAGAGCGGCACACAGCAAATCCACGATGCAGAGGTGACACACCAAACTGAACTTGCGGAGATGTGGCACTTTCACCACCACGGCAAGCACTCCACTATTGGCCAAGAGCGCAATTGCATTAAGAGTCACCATGACCACGAGGCCCGACATGTCTCGTAAACGCGATTGCGGATTGGACATGCTCCCTAACTGCATGCTGGGAGCCAGATGCATTGGGTGGCCATGACTCAATGTCTCATTAAGTTCAGTTTCGTTAAGCTCTGCTGGTGGAGGTAATCCAGACGCCTCCATTGTTTACAGTGTGGTGCTCCAAACACAAAGCAGAAACGCAGACTTCTCCATCTTCTACCAGTCAGAAATGGGGACTCATTGGCTGGAGGCCAAAGGTCAGCACTGTTGAAAGTATAATATAAAACACAAAAATGAGTATACTACAGCTGAACACATGCAGTACAACAAGTTGCCAAATTTAAAAGGTGCATTAAGCAGTTTTCGCTTATTTGCATGTTATCTACTTGATTTACAGTTCTGTTTGGAGATCACATGTGCTTTTTAATTTTTATTAATTAATATCATAATTATATACTGTAGTATTATAAAATAAATAATACTATAATTAGAAATGATAATAAAATAATGAATTTAAAAAATGCATACTCTATAAATAAAATTAATTAAAAAAAAGTGTGTGTGTATGTATGTGTGTGTGTTTGTGTACTGCTGATTGATCAAACAGTTTTAAAATAAAATAAATATTCAAATGAAAATAA
Source organism: Sinocyclocheilus anshuiensis (assembly GCF_001515605.1). Classification (NCBI taxonomy): domain Eukaryota; kingdom Metazoa; phylum Chordata; class Actinopteri; order Cypriniformes; family Cyprinidae; genus Sinocyclocheilus; species Sinocyclocheilus anshuiensis. Next base: position 1,855,952 of record NW_015539898.1, on the reverse strand, counting down.
ATAAGTAAAATTAAAGTAAAAAATAATAGAATATAGTTATGGAAAACAGGTGCTTTACAGTGCACTTTACAGAGACGATACTTTTTGTGCATATACATATACTGTACGTTTTAAAATTGACTGAAAAGGTCTTTAATTTAGTGTTTGGGACTTTTTGTATTTTGTCCATGTTTGGTCTTTCAAAAAATCATCTATGAATGTTTTTGATTATGTTCAGGCCCTCGTACAATACAATACAATATTACAGCAGCACCATGGTTTACTGATGTGTAAGATGGCAACAACTATGTCAAAAAATACCATAGTATTACCATAATGCCGGTGTCCAAACACATGATATTACCATGGCATCATATGCCAAAAAAAAAATTTTGTGAGGGAAGGTTTTAGCAACATTTCTAAATCACCAGGCTATTTTGATGTTTTGTGGACATGTGGCTTAACACTGAGAAAGCGAGGGAGGCTTGATCAGTTCGAATAATTCATGGTGCTCTATTCATGGTGCTCGTGGTGCTCTAACCTTTTGAAGCGGAGTATAATGAGCTCACTTGTTTGGCTGCAGCTGCTGGGGTTTCTCTGGCATTAGCGTTAGCGTGAGCTCACTGTCACCTGCACAGCACTACAATGCACTCATGCCACAGACGTCATGATACACATATAATCACTCTCACACAGACACAGACATCATCTCACTGATGTCATTTACTGGAGAGTCACTCTAATGCCCAGAAAACTTCTCATAGCTTTAAAAATTAGACCAGTAAGTCTTGAGGTGATGTGTGTAATTTAGGGACAAATTAAAGTTAGCCAATATGTATAAATATATGTAGGTAGGTATGTATATATTTATATTTGAACTTTCTATTTATAAAAGATTTCAGAAAAATTTCCAGAAAAATATTAAGCAGCACAAATGTTTTCAACATTGATAATAATAAGAAATGATTATTGAGCAGCAAATCAGCGTATTGGAATGATTTCTGAAGGATCATGTGACACTGAAGACTGGAGTAATGATGCTGAAAATTCAGCTTTGCATCACAAAAATATATTACATTTTTAAATATATTCAAATAGAGAACAGTTATTTAAAACTAATAATATTTCACAATATTACTGTTTTTTACTGTATTTTTTATTTAAAAAATGGTGAGCCTAGAGAATTGTTTGAAAAAAGTTTTAGTACTAAAGACAACACAAATTCACTGTAAATTTTACTGTATTTTTACAGTGTCAATAATTCTATAGTGTTGTTTGAAAATCTTTTGAAACTGATCAACCAAGATTTATTATGACCTCCACCAGTCATTTCACAATGCCAATAATCGTAATCTCTAATCTGCTATAGTCACAGTTTATCAGCACATGTCCATAGGGGCTAGAAAATGAATGCAGAGTAATTTGGCATGAAAATGCACAGCGGCTGTATTACATCACCACCATTACGGCTGCACAGAATGTTCCAGCTTGTTTTAGGTTAATCAGTTCATGATTATGATGGACTGGTAATGCCTTGACCTCGCACTACCTCCATTTTCAGAGCAAAAAATAACTTCAGAGGTGGTTTCTGGGTGAAAAGTGGATGAAATTATGGCAAAACAACAAATAGCACCTCTAGAGTCCCCCACCCCCGATTCAGACACACAGCTCTGGTAAATCAGTGACTTCCACTTTTAATCCTGTGGCATGTTTTTCGGCCAGTAATCTCTCTGCTCAGCACAGACTGTCTGGTCATCTAATAAACAGACGTGCAGGTTTTTGATTTTGGATTATGAAAGAGGTGTCCTGCTTTTATTATGCACTGTGAACTTTTCATAAACACACACAAAAGTGGATACAACACGATATCAGCTTGAAAATACACTGAAATTCAGCTAGATGTGTTGTTGCATTATAAAAAATTTAATCTGAAGCGTTAACGAAACAGTTATGTTGTTTGTAGTTTTAAATAGCTACGAAAAACCACTTTTTGTGTAATTTATCATCATTAAAATATTGTTCTCCAGCATATATTGTTAATTATGTAAAATCTGTTGTTTACTGAGAAATTATTTGAAAAGTTATGGGAAAGCACTTGAATTTTCAGGGTAATAAACTGAATGTTTAAAGCAAAAAAACACAGTAAAATAAGTAACATACTGTGCCACAGAATTTAGGCTGGAACAAATTAATGTAAAATGTAAAATAAGACAAGAAAAAATCTCACCTGATGTTTGTCAACTACGTCTAGTTAAGCATCGTTTAATGTTCCAAAATCCAGGATCTGTCCATCAGTCATGTGGAGTCGGTGAAGTTTATCCAGCACTCACTCTGTCTGTGGTGTAGAGAGCTTGATGGAGTTGTGTTTGGCTCCACGGTCTTTGCACTTAAGACAAGCGGAAGCCATTACAGAGGCAGGTCAGTCCATTAGGAGACTCTGCTGCATCATCTATAGACAGAGTCATTACACTGTGTCAATTCCCGAGAGAGAGAGGGAGAGGGAGAGGGAGAGAGGGTGGGGAGAGAGAGGGAGGAGAACACAGCTGACTGATCACAGGACAGTAGTAAGGCACTCACACTGTTTAAATCTAGAAATAAAATAATACATAGGCACAAACATGTGCAATAAAAATACAAGCAAAAATAAATAGAATTTTAGTTACATAATTTATAATTAATATTAATAATAATTGATCAATTGAATGTGACAATGTCTTAGTAGTACTAGTAATACACTTCTGTTTTTATTGCATGTGTGTGTTTATTTTATTTATTTATGATATATTGTTGTTATACTTAATTATGCGTTTTTATTACATGTTTGTATATATGTCTGCATTTTATTTCATTATTATTATTATTATTAATTTGTTTATAATATCATTATATTGTATATCATTTTGTTGTGTATGTTTGTATATGCTATTTTATTAATCAATAATCATGTTATACTTAATTAAGCTTTTATTGCATGTCTGTATAAGTCTATATTTTGTTTATTTACTTAATAATAATAATAATGTTATACTTATTTGTTTTTATTGCATGTCTGTATATATGTATATGTATTTAGTTTATTTACCTAATAATAATAATAATAATAATAATAATGTTATACTTATTTATGTTTTTATTGCATATCTGTATATATGTATATGTATTTAGTTTATTTACCTAATAATAATAATAATAATAATAATAATGTTATACTTATTTATGTTTTTATTGCATATCTGTATATATGTATATGTATTTAGTTTATTTACCTAATAATAATAATAATAATAATAATAATGTTATACTTATTTATGTTTTTATTGCATATCTGTATATATGTATATGTATTTAGTTTATTTACCTAATAATAATAATAATAATAATAATAATGTTATACTTATTTATGTTTTTATTGCATATCTGTATATATGTATATGTATTTAGTTTATTTACCTAATAATAATAATAATAATAATAATAATGTTATACTTATTTATGTTTTTATTGCATATCTGTATATATGTATATGTATTTAGTTTATTTACCTAATAATAATAATAATAATAATAATAATGTTATACTTATTTATGTTTTTATTGCATATCTGTATATATGTATATGTATTTAGTTTATTTACCTAATAATAATAATAATAATAATAATAATGTTATACTTATTTATGTTTTTATTGCATATCTGTATATATGTATATGTATTTAGTTTATTTACCTAATAATAATAATAATAATAATAATAATGTTATACTTATTTATGTTTTTATTGCATATCTGTATATATGTATATGTATTTAGTTTATTTACCTAATAATAATAATAATAATAATAATAATGTTATACTTATTTATGTTTTTATTGCATATCTGTATATATGTATATGTATTTAGTTTATTTACCTAATAATAATAATAATAATAATAATAATGTTATACTTATTTATGTTTTTATTGCATATCTGTATATATGTATATGTATTTAGTTTATTTACCTAATAATAATAATAATAATAATAATAATGTTATACTTATTTATGTTTTTATTGCATATCTGTATATATGTATATGTATTTAGTTTATTTACCTAATAATAATAATAATAATAATAATAATGTTATACTTATTTATGTTTTTATTGCATATCTGTATATATGTATATGTATTTAGTTTATTTACCTAATAATAATAATAATAATAATAATAATGTTATACTTATTTATGTTTTTATTGCATATCTGTATATATGTATATGTATTTAGTTTATTTACCTAATAATAATAATAATAATAATAATAATGTTATACTTATTTATGTTTTTATTGCATATCTGTATATATGTATATGTATTTAGTTTATTTACGTAATAATAACAATGTTTTACTTAAATACGTTTTTATTGCATGCCTGTATATATGTATGTATTTTGTTTATTTATTTTTATTTATCTATAATATATTATTGTTAGTAGTAGTAGTAGTATGCATAATTGATGTGTTTATATTGCATATTTGTATATATGTATTTTATTCTATTTATAATATATTAGTAGTAAAGTATTATTATGTTTGTATTTGTTATTTAATATATTAATAATACTAATTATTATTATTATTATATAGTTGTTTGTTGTTATTCTTAATTATGTGTTTTTATGTATGTATGTCTGTATTTTATTTTATTTATTTATATTATATGATTATTATTTGGATATTATTATTATTATTAGTAGTAGTAGTAGTAGTAGTACATTTAGATTGCATTATTTTATGAATTTCTAATAATTTATTATTATTGTTGTTGTTATTCAGTATAGATCAGTGTTAGTCCCACACTGTGTACTGTAGTTTACTTTACTTTATTCAATCAGAGCAGCTGGCTCAGAGCAGTGTTGGCTGTAATGTAGCGTCTCTCCGTTACGCTGCGCTGTAGCGCAAACACACACGCGCACATCTTCCGAGAAGAAGAGCTACAGGAAGCATGTGTTTGTGACCATGTGAGTGGCAGCCAAGCAGCACTAAATGAACTCAAGCAATCCTGAATTATTTCATAAAAACAATTCGTTTTATGTTCCGTCATGTCGTCTTTCTTTATAAAGAAAAAGGTCATCTCTGCGGCTCCCAATAAAGGAGATTTAAAGAGAAAGGTAGGCTACGTCTGAGAAATGAGTTTTTATTTATCTTTTAGCTTTCTTAATGCTAGTTGATGCTTTTTTTCTCTGATATTGTTAAAAACAATAACGTATTTAAATCGATATTATTCTTTTGCATTTCAAGAGTAATGCAGATGATGGCAAAGGCAGATCAAAAAAGTTCAATAAGCGAATGGATGAAGAAATATCGAGTGACTCAGAAAATGAAAGGTAAGTTACTGCAGTTTGTTGTGCTGGATGAACGCTGATGTCATGTTCGTTTTCTTAAAAAAAAATACAAATAAAACCACTGATGTCTTTCCTCTGCAGTGCTGATCCAAACAGAAAACAACAGGAAAACGAAGACGACGAGATTGAGGAGACGCTGCAAGAGAAGAAACTTCGCCTGGCCAAACTCTACCTGGAGCAGCTGAGAGAGGAAGGTGTGTGAGATCCAGCTTCCACACGATCTCACACGAGACTGAACGATTGCCAGCACTGTTCTCTGAACCTGTGTTCTCTGTGCTCTCATTGGCAGAGGACAAGAGAGCTGAGCAAGAATCATTTGAAGCGGATCTCATCGCTGGAAGACTGCAGGAGGATGTGGTAGGTCCACTTCAGCTGGGGTTCATCACTAATATTTCATATCGAGACATAGTGTCAGGTCACACTTTTTGCTCATTTATTCTGAAAATCTTTAGCATAAACCTTTGCAATTTTGCATTATTTGAATTATTGTAGTTACATTAAAAAAATAAATAAATAAATAAAAACCAAACATTACAGAAGATATTTTTACTTGCCTTGCTCTAATTTTATTATTGTTGTTAAAACAATAAAACTACATTTTTTTATTAAAACTCTATTATTTTGGAAGATGTTACATATGGCTACAGTAAGTGGATTTTTCATAACATTATTATAATAAGAATTCTAATAATCCCTGTTGTCCCATAATCACCTGTTTTATTCATTCAGCTGAGGTTCATCACTAATTTTTGATACCGAGACATTTATTCTGAAAATGTTTAGCATAAACCTTTGAAACTCGTTACTTTTTGTCAGTTAAATTTATAACATACAGTGGTGCTTGAAAGCTTGTGAAAGTAGACAGAGAATCCAATCAAAAATAGGAGTCAAAAATATATAGAGTGATTAATTGTTAAATAAAAAAAGCTGTGATGTAAATAATTATTTTATTTAAATATTGTAAAATCATGTAAAATACAGAAAAACAGGCTTTAATATTGGCGTTAGACTACATATAAACACACACGCAGCAAGAAAAACAAGTTATGAATATTTACATTAATTTATTTATCACAGGGATCCCCAAACTGTTTTGTCAGCTTTGAACTAAAATGTTTTCTCGAATTCCTCCAGAGATTTCAAGTTAATATTGCAATAATTTAGCAACTCATTCACATGCTTATGGTTCTTTGATGATTATATCTTCAATGTTTTTATTTTTAAACTATTTCTTTATTTTTATTAACAGTTATGGCAAATTAAATTTAGTTTGCTCTGAGTTCTTGAATGATTTATGCTTTTATATTAATACGGAAAGGAACTGTTTTGTAATATTACTACCAAATCTCAGAAGACTCATTTAAAATAACTAGAGATGATGGTTTAAAAGGATGTGTGATTTGAGTTATTGTAAATAAATAGTTATATTAAAAAAATTAAAATAAATAAAAAACAAGCAATACAGAAGATATTTTTTACTTAACTTGCTCTAATTTTATTATTGTTATTAAAACAATAAAACATATATTTTTATTAAAACTGTCTATTATTTTGGAAGATGTTACATATGGCTACAGTAAGTGGATTTTTCATCAAATTATTATAATAAGAGTTCTAATAATCCCTGTCGTCCCATAATCGCTTGTTTTCATTCATCCTCCTCAGCTGGAACAGAAAGGCAAACTGCAAAGACTGATAGCCAACGAAGTGAGTGGTGTTTTCATTAGCTGCTGGGCATATACCAGATCTTTATTTGCCACTGTTACTTCCTGTTTCTGACATCACCCTGACGTCTCTTCTAGCTCATAGCTCCAGACCCAGCAGAGGTCAGGCTGTTGAGAGGACACAAGCTATCTGTCACATGTCTCGTTATCACCCCAGATGAGAAATGCATCTTCTCTGCAAGCAAAGACTGCTCCATCATCAAATGTGAGTCTGACAGGTCAACTTTGCTTACATTTTCATATCAGTAGATGCTGAAGCTTGCATTGTACTACAGTATAAACTAGAGCCCGACCGATATATCGTTTTGCCGATATTATCGGCCGATATGAGCTTGTCGCCGATATATCGGTATCGGCGAATATGCCGCCGATATGAATTTTTTTTTACGGAACATATAACGCAGATAAAATGCTTGAAATGGTGTAATTACTTAGTTTGTCCAGCAGAGCGCGCGCCATTGTTTGCTACTGGCGACCTGGATGAAAAGCTTAAGTCTATGGAAAACCATTGAAACTTTGAACGGCCATATCGCCGTAACGGCGCAGTGAATCCGCACCAAATTCGGGGGATCCCTTCAGCTCGAGGAACCCTCTCGAACGCAAATCGAGTGTACGTCTAGAGGCCCGCTTTCGAATGAGACCGTAAGAGTCGGAAACGGGAGTTACGGGTGGATAAATTTGCGGACCGGCGCTGACCAATCAAGCGATCCCGGGGGGCTACTGACGCGTGGAGGGTAAATTGTTAAATGCCCTGCCTCCATTACGTATCTGTCACGTCATTATAAGTGTTTGATCACCACATTTGAGTGATCATTGCAAAAAATGTGTTTATGTATATATATATATACTGTATTCTATATATAGTACCAGTCAAATGTTTGGACACACGAATGGGAAATTGTCCAAACTTTTGACTGGTACTGTACTATAATATACACAAAGAATATCGGCCGATATATTGATATCGGCCTTAGTTTACTCCCTAATATCGGTATCAGTCTCGGCCCCAAAAAACCCATATCGGTCGGGCTCTAGTATAAACTTGAGCCAATCTGCTTCTGAATGAATGACGATTATGATCTGCAGGGGAGGTGGAGGGTGGAAAGAAGGTGCACAAGATCGCAGGAGGACGGAAGGGAACAGAGGCGCGTCATGTGGGACACACTGCTCACATCCTGTGTATGGCCATATCATCTGATGGGAAATACCTGGTGAGAGCTGGAATTCATTGGGTCACATTTTTTATCAATACATTTTTCTTTGGTCCATAATTTGAGACTTGGAATTAAACGGGCTGTATTTTGAGGCCATGCCCTAATATATTCATGCCCAAGTTATCAATTGAATGAAATTAATTTTAATAATATGATTGATAATTACAATAAATGTTTAGGAATTTTTGAATTCCACTATGTTTTCATAGTACAACGAAGGCATAAGACATCTAAGTCCTGTATTAATTCATTAATAAAGCAATTAGTACTTTTAGTGAGCAAGGACACATTAAATTGATAATAAGTAACAGTAAAGACATTTTTTAATGTTACAAACGATTTCTATTTCAAATAAATGCTGTTCTTTTGAACTTTCTATTCATCAAAGAATGTTTTTAACTTTGATGATAATTATATGAAATATTTCTTGAATAGCGAATCAGCATATTAGAATTCTTTCTGAAGGATCAGATGAAAATTCAGCTGTGTCATCACAGGAATAAATTACATTTTAAAATATATTCAAAAAGAAAATGTTAAAGAGGTAACAGTTATTACACATTAGTGCAGTTTTTACTGTATTTTTGATTACATAAATTCAACCAACCCCAAACTTTTGATCTTTTTGAATTTTATATTTATGGGTGGTTTTAGAGTGATTTTACTGATATTTTACTCTATAATACCTGGAACTGCCTTGATCAGTTTTATCTGTTACAGTTTTAGTCAACTAATTGAAAAGAGAAAGTTGGATGCAATTTAATAGATATGATAGATTTGATTTGTTTTCTAGGCTAGTGGGGACATGAATAAACTCATCATGATCTGGGATCCCGTGACATGTAAACATCTGTACAAGTTGAAAGGACACAGAGACGCTGTATCGGTGAGTAGAACATCACTTATATATAATATTGTGACTTTAGATGATGATCGTTTATGAAATGTTTGCTCCCATTTGACTGAATTTGTCTAAATGCTTCTGCTTGAATGCTTCCTCTGCAGGGTTTGGCCTTTAGACGAGGGACTCATACCCTCTACAGTGCATCACACGACCGCTCAATAAAAGTGTGGAGTGTGGACGAGAACGCTTATGTAGAAACCCTGTAGGTACACCAGCTGCTGTGGGTAGTATTATAAACAGGAGAATTGTCCTCGCTCTTTATTCTCAGGCTTCCTTTTTGTGTTTATTCGTGTCTGTCGTCAGGTTCGGCCATCAGGACATGATCACTGGGTTGGACAGTTTGAGCAGAGAGAGATGCGTGACTGCAGGAGGACGAGACAGAACAGTCCGAGTGTGGAAAGTAGCTGAAGAATCACAGCTCGTCTTTCATGGGCACGAGTGAGTTTGAGTTTGTAGTCATGACTTACCTTTTTTACATTATGACCTCAAAATTTCTCCAATTAAAGCAGTAGATCGGGGTTTGGGCCTGGATAAGACTTGTTTTGACATTTGTTTTGTCTGCTTTAAAGATGAATTATCTTCACTTCTCTGTATGTTTCTGTCCATGTCTTCTGTCTGTCTGAAGGGGCTCCATTGATTGTATCCAGCTGATCAATGAAGAGCACATGGTTACAGGTGGAGATGATGGGTAAGACTTTTTCACTTCAGAGCTGGATTTTATGAGAGTGCATTACTTTCATTAATATTAATCAGTATAACATTCTACACTGACTTCCTCAATTACATTTAATTACGTTTTTACCAGTGTTATTGTTAACTAAAGCTAAAACTATTAAAATAGTTTTTGGTCATTGAAATAAAGCTGAAATAAAGTAAATATTCGGTGACATTGGTTAGTTGTCAATGACATATTTGTATATAAAAATATCTTTTTAATCTTCTTTGGTCTTTATTGTTAGTTTTAACTCCCAATATAAAAATGAAGACAAATATTACTGTACATAAATATTAGTTGCACTGTAAAATAAACAAAATGATAATTATAAAATAATTTTATTTTACACTACAAGTTACCAGTATTTTTGTCTTAAATTCTTGACTTTCAAACCCCTGAACTTTTATCATTTCAAATCCTTTATTTTATTTATTTTTTGTCAGAATGCTGGTGAAATTGTCACCTTTTATCCACAGAAATGTTGGAAATTATGGGAATGTGCAAATAAAGTGAACTAAATGTGCACTGCGTTCACAAAATGCATGTTAAACTACTTACAGCACATACAGAGATTGAGTTTGTGAAAAGCAGCATTTACTGTGAACATATGTACATACAGTGGGTGTAGAAAAGAATCACCCCCTTTAAAATAATCAAATTTTGTTGCTTTGCAGCCTGAAATGAAGACGGACACAGTTTTTGTTTTATCCAGCTGCATTTACTCAGTGCAACTTATTACATCAAAGTGAAAGATATAACACCAACATATCAGAAAAAACCCCCCACAATCACAGAGTTGGAAGAAGGATCACCCCCTCCTAAAAATGACTTAAAACTCAATCATGTGTAGAATCACCCCCCTGTACCCACTGTATATATATATCTACCACACACACAGTGTAAAGTAATTACATAATTATTAAATACAGTTTGAAGCAGAAAGTAATTTAAAAACCTAGTGTACTTTTTAATATTCTGCAACCTTTTTCAAATGCACTCCTGCATTTTTTTCACTTGGGAGCAAATGTGCTCCTTGGGAAAAAAGTAAGCGTTAAGCCCTGCTTTAATAATATATAAATGATTACATTAACTCGTGCTTTGGTTTTGCACAGCTCTATATCTGTTTGGACGGTTAATAAGAAGAAGCCGGTGAGCACAGTGAAGCAAGCCCACGGTAGCCATGGCAACACGGGTCTGGAGCAGCCCTGCTGGGTGTCGTCTGTGGCAGCGCTGCACAACTCCGACATCGTGGCATCAGGTGCCTCAGGTGCACACACACACAAAACACCAACTATCACTCACGGCCAACAAACCCAGCGCACTTAAAACTACAACCGCCCGCAAACTCTCATTTGCTTTTTTGTCACACACACACAATTACCCTCAAGTACAATATTACCATCATAATCTGTCCTCGTTGCACTTTGACCTTGTTCACAAAGCTCTCCGCCTTCTGTATTTCCATATGAGACTGCTCTCCAAACACCTGATTACCATCAACATCATTGTTGTCCCTCCCCAGGCTCCCATAATTCAGCAGTGCAGCTGTGGAAGTGTGGGCAGGGATTCAGAGGCCTGGAGCCGCTCTTCAGCGTCCCTATGGTGAGCAGTACACATCCATACAGCTCTATTAGACTAGTTATATTAGTCTATCTGCTATTGAATCACGTCCTATTGTGTGTGCAGTACTTCATCTGGAGAGGATGAATAATGTATCAGTTCATAATACCACTGTTTTTCACAACTGCACAGTGTCCACAGTGATTATGTGCCTGTCAGATGCGCGGCTCTTACAGTAAGTGTAACCTGCAGGATAATGAATGCTAATAAACTTTTATTATTTCTCTTTTAGATTGGATTTGTGAACAGTCTGAAGTTCTCAAACTCTGGGAAGTTTCTTGTGGCAGGAGTTGGACAGGAGCACAGGTGAAGTAATTTTAAGGGTAGTGAAGAAGTCATCTTGCAATTATCTGCCGATTGAAAGAAATTGTCATTTCATATAGTGCCATTTGAAAAATCTAATAATTCTTTTGTCAGTGACAGTCAATAGTGCACATTTTCTATTTTCAGATAATCTTTAGTAAATTCAGCAACTGCAGCAAAATGATTCAGCAATTTAATTGTGTGTGTCTATGTATGTATGTGTGTGTGTGTGTGTGTATGTATATATATATATATATATATATATATATATACATACATACACACTGGGTTTAGCTAACAATCACTAAAGATAAAGATACTCAACGGTAGAACATTTAAATTTACTAATATTATTAATATAACATGTTAATAATTTTTTTTTTTTTAGTATTTAATTGTTAATTACAATGTGTGTATTTTCAAGGGCATAATTTTATGCAATAACATTGTACTACCACTAGATGGCACTAATGTGAAGTGAATTGGTTCTTTACACATTTCATCATGTTGACTTTAAGTTCAGCTCATCTTTTTTGTCTTTTTCAGATTGGGCCGATGGTGGAGAATAAAGGAAGCTAGGAACGGACTATATATCATTCCTCTTAAAAGACAAGCTCAAGAGCAAGAAGTTGTCCTGTAATGTGCTCTGATCCAGGACTTTAATTTGGTATCAAAGAACTTTTGGTTGCTTTTTTTTTTTTTTACACATGTAAAAGAGGAGCTTTTGATTAAATGTCTATTTAGTTTATCTGTTTTGCTGCTCATTATGTTCAGAGCTCCATATACAAGCACAAAATTGTTATTAGTGGTACAGTCCTTACATTTTTAACTCAAATGAAATGCATTTATTGATAAACCTGTGAGCCAAATGAAGACTTCAATTATTTTTAAAAAATTATTTATTTACATATATTACAAGTATAACACTGACCGGTTCACCAAAGTTCACATTAAAACATCTGTATTGTTACCTACTTTTTCCAAAACTCACCACTAAGAATTTAATGCAAGTTCAAAAAAGGGAAATACAGAATATAGTTAGTTTTTTTTTGTTCATCTTGCAATAACACCTAAACTATTCCATGAGGACCAAACGTGAGACTTTTTACCACAACACTAAAAGGACGATAAACTCGTATCCAAATGAAATTGGACTATTTTACCACCAAACTAAAATGAGACATTGGTTACAGTCTCCAATTTACTGAGAATACTGCATCTAAAATCACATACCCTGGGGTAAAAAAAAAATCGTAATATATTTTGTGCAAGTTTCATTGGTGCTCAAGGTCCTGTGGTTGCAGTAATCACGAGACTTAAACATTCGTATATCATGCCTTTTCCCAACAATGACTCGACTCCAACAAAATACAGTTATAAAGACTGAGAACTCAAAGTCTATGGTTAACATTACTTAAGACTAGTCAATTTATTTTGTAGTGTACATCAATCTGGGCACATATTGCCAAGTCTAGCATCATGTTCAGCATCATGTTTCTTCAAAATAGCTTCCATTCCTGTATCAGGTGGCTTTAAATCTACTAGACTAGCACATTGGCACATGGGATTTATAGTTACATTTACAATGGTCCTTGTTCTTTCCAAGCTCTTGATCATAAAGAATAGCTTTATTGTGTAACTGAAAGACAAAAACATGCTTGATCAGATAGAGGTGACCGCAGGATCACATGGGACACCTTATATTTATTTTTTTATATTTTCCAGGACAAGATAAGTAGATGAACTGCGATTGATGATGACTGTTGACTGCAAATACTCAATTAGAGTATCAAATGAAGAGGAAGAGTCTTAAGAAATTGCATTCAATTCCTGATTTTGAAGATGAGATATAAAATTGGCCCCATCTTGATTAAGTTCATCTTCACAACGATGATGTTGTAGAGTCCACCACCTCTCGCCCGTTACACACGGTTGGCACTATAGTAGAGGCTGAAGCTGTGGAAATTGTTTGGGTTTTAAGTTGTTGACCAGAAAAAGGCAAATAAATAGTGACCAATAACCATTAGCTTAAGCTTTAGGAGGGAATGTGGCTACCTTGTGAGTAGGTGGAGCTCGGGGCGGTGGCTGCTGTGGAGAATCGGTTGTCTTTGGCCCTCAGATTGGTCACATTCTTCTGAGGCTGGAAAAGGATGATGTGGATTTTGGGGGCAAAGAGGCAGGCAAGTACCACAGAGCCGCTCAGACTGACAGAGATGCACATGGTAGTGGTCTGCACCTGTATCAGCATGAAGAGGTTTTAAACATGTTCAGATAAGTGTCTTTTTTCTCGTTACTGAATACTTGGGCAACTCTGTTCAAACCTTTAATGTGAATCTCAAAAAACCCCTCAAAGCCTTGGTCATATTTCACCAGAAAAGGAAAATGAAAAACATTTGCATAAAATGAAGTCTATTTTAGGACCATAAAGAGGATTTGAGGTGAAATAGGCTATGACCTGTTTTTGATTGAACCTCATTCTGTATTCATTCTTAATACAGTTTACTGCGCATCTCCTGTATACCATGGTACCAAGTGATTACTAATTTCACGTATCATTGTGTTTACATTGGTACTTCAAAGAATGCCATGGAAATACCAAGAGACATGTCCAAAAAATGGTATTACCATAGCATTATGTCCAAATAACGTCTGGTAATACCAAATATAATATTTCAGTATCAGTATATATCAGTGTTATAAAGTCGTCTTTGTGAGATTTAAAGTCCAATAGTGAGATACTGGTGAGAAAGTCAAATTTGTGAGACTTAAAGACACACTGCGAGATATAAAGTTATTATTATAAGAAACAAAGTAGCAGTTATGAGATATAAAGTCACAATTGGGAGATCTAAAGTTGCAATTATAAAAAGTCAGAATAACCTTTAAGGCAAAAACAGGTCATGTTTGTCGGCATACATCATCAAGGATGTCTCATTTCAGAAAAGTAACCATTATAAAATTGACTATTATTTCTTGTGAGGTGTAAATTATTGTAATTTCTTTCTCACTTTGAAATGTAATGGCTACTTGTCAGCCTCAATGACGTATGTGGCTGACAAATGTAACCTTTGGAGGGCGCATCCTTCAAATTAGAAACAGCAATTGTATTTTCATATTGTTTATTTCAGAGATCTTCGACCCTGCTGTTGGACACCCACTGTCCTGCAAAGTTTAACTCTAACCCTAATTAAACACACCTGAACCAGCTAACCAAGGTCTTCAGGATCAGTTGACAATCACAGGCAGATGTGTTGAAGCAGGACACAAACTTTGCAGGACAGTCTTCAGGAGCAGGGTTTATTCAGACAGAGAACATCCCAAGCCAAAAAGTCACTCATTATGTTTCAAAGGTGGTAAAATAAATCACTTAAATCTGTTTCCTGACACTTAACCTTTAGGTCCCATCTCCTCTCCCTCCAAAGGTTAACTGGATGACACTACATAGCACTCCAGCAGCACTGATATTGACAGCAAACTCATCTGTGTATAATTCTCTGTGGATTCTCTGTGATTGTGTTGTAAAATTGCCACTCTCAGCCAGGGGGCATTCTTGATGACCGTGTTTACCGTGTCACTAACTGAGCTGACATCTCTTGCCCAACAGTGATGAGAGTCTCCTGATAACATGCGACAAGCAGCCCTCATCCCTCAGATAGTGTTTCTCTATCGACTAGACATTCACATCGCTGCGCTGTTTGACCTGGCACTCTGAGTTTGTCTGGTTAAAAGAGCCAGAGGCCAGCTCTAAAAGTAATATCATGTTTGGTGTGATTACTTGCAGAAAACGTCAAGACTAAACTGACTCTTGAGTTATATGAGAAGGCAGAATCTTAAAAAGTATATTTTGGCATATCTGTCGACTGTTTCTGTTTTCTCAATAAGCAAAATCATAGAACCACTCCTATTTAGCTGCCTTTTGTAATTAGCATTATCTACTTAAACATGATCAAGGGTGTTTTGCCCTGTGGTAGTAGGGGTATTCACTGCATAGACTTACAAACCTATACTTATTACCACTTTTTCATGAGTATTGCTTTTTGTAGATATCCATTTGGATCGATGTGTGCAGGTTTGGGAAGTATCTCTTTAGCATAAGAGTCACAGTAAAGACAGCCTTGTGTAGCCAGACATTTATCTACTGGCATAAAGTCTGGTCCATTTTTCAGCTTGGTCTAGCTAAAGCCGGGCTCACACTGTGCAATTTTAATAGTCCTTTGCGATTGTTGCTTGTCACACTATATGAACATAATCCCCATGTCACACTGTAGGATCTCAGTTGTCAATGTCAGACTGTACGACAGTCAAGACGCGACAAAAACAGATGTACACAAGAAGACTTGTCCGGACTTTTATGTCATCAATCCGTGACCTGCGTTCTCTCGCTATAATGGTAGCTAGCAAACAAAAGCAATATGTAGCGTTAGTTTTGTTAATTACATGCCTTGATAATAAAAACCGACGTGTGTGGAGCAAGTCATAGTTGGGCAAAAGAGGACTTTATGGACTTCCAGTTCTACAGAGCGAACTTGAGGTAATTTTGTTATTCGAGTTTAAACATCCTACCCCTTAATAAATAAACTCAAGTTTTTCTTCTTGTTGTACTGTCCACCTGACTCATTTTGACATTTTCACTGAGGTGGTTTGAAGATGTCGCACAAGTTGCGTTATCGGGATCAGCGCTCCTATTGGTTCTTGGTTTGACGGTCATTGTAGGAGAAGTCACACTGCAGGAAAGTGTCTGAAATCTTCTGACACTGCCAGAATTTAATCGGAGGAAAAAATTTATCGCAACGGCCATTAATCGGCTGTTGGTGAACATGTCAAACCAGCGATCAAAGACATAAGATTTTTGCCAAGGATTATAGGAATCTTTTAGGATTTCCAAAATTTGTCTCAGACAACCAAATCGTGGCCAAAATCGCACAGTGTGAGCCGGGCTTCAGGCAGGAGTCTCCAACCCTGCTCCTTGAGAGCTACCGTCCTGCAGATTTCAGCTCCAACCCCAATCAAACACAACTGAACCAGCTAATCAAGGTGTACAGGATTACTTGAAATTTACAGGCAGGTGTGTTGGAGCTGAAGTCTGCAGGACAGTAGCTCTTCCGGAACAGGGTTTGAGATCCCTGAGCTAAGAACTGTGCACACTAAAAAGAAAAAATCATTTGATGTACATTGACCTTATGTGCCTTTTAGAAGTGTGCCTATGTAAAATAGATAAGTGGTTCCCACTCTTTGTCCTGGAATTTCCCCAACACTGCACATTGTCTCCTGAGTCCCTAATGTAGGGTTCTTCAGTTCTGCTCTTGAAGGTCCACTGTCCTGCAGAGTTTTGTTCCAACCCTAATTAAACACAACTGATCAAGCTAATTAAGGTCTTTGAGATTGTTTGAAAATTACAGGCAGATGTGTTTGATCAGAGTTGCAACTACATTCTGCAAGACCAGGGACCTCCAGAAGCAGAATTGAAGAATTCTGCCATAACGTCTCCTTTATCCAGTGGTGTTCAATCCTGCTCCTGGAAGGCAACTGTCTTGCAAAATTCAGCTCCAACCTTAATTAAACACACCTAAACCAGTTGATCAAGGTCTTTGAAACAGGTGTGTTGGGGTAAATTAGTGCAAAATTTTGCAGGAAGGTAGCTTTCCGGGAACAGGATTGGACAGCTCTACCCTAATCAACAGACCTGATTCAACTTATCATTTGAGGAAACTGCAAACATTGGATCTTGTTAGATAAGGGAGACATCCTAAAAATTGCTCTGTTGGGTATACTCCAGGGCAGGGATAGGCAAGTTTGGTCCTAGAGAGCCGCAGTCCTGCAGAGTTCAGCTCCAACCCTGAAAACAAAACTCACCTGCCTATAGCCTTAGTAATCCTGAAGACGTTGATTAGCTTGTTCAGGTGTGTTTGATTAGGGTTGGAGCTGAACTCTGCAGGACTGTGGCTCTCTAGGACCAAACTTGTCTACCCCTGCTCCAGGGGAACCACAGAAATAGATATCACTACAATAGACTGGCATTTACCTTCAAACTTGCTTCTAATTATGGGCTCTACTTACTCTGTAGTCACTGGCAGTGACGTAGAAGATGGGCTGAAAGGCCAGCCAGATGATGCAGGTAGTATACATGGTGAAACCGATGAACTTGGCCTCGTTAAAATTCTCTGGACACTTCCTGGTCTTGAAGGCATAGAAGGTGCAGAGGATGATGAGGATGCAGTTGTAGGTGAGGGACACCAGCATGCTTGAGTCCAGGCTGTTGCATTTCAGAGTCACCACATCTCTCCGATCTGGACCCACCTCTTTCCTTACCCCAGGTGCCTCAACCAACAGCCAGATAAGAGCGACCAACAGCTGGGCGGAGATCAGTACGGTACAGATTGCTACTTGAGAGGCAGGGCTGATGAACCGTGGTCGTTGGGCACTGTCCCTTGCCCCACCAAAGATCCGAGCAATCCTGTTGGTCTTCGTCAGCAAAGCCGAGTAGCAAACAGCAAAGGAGGTGCCAAGCCCGAGACGTCGCAGGGTGCACACAAACGCTGAAGGTTTGGCAATGTTAATGAAAGTCATGGCATAGCACAGGAGCACACCAAATAGCAGGATGTACGAAAGTTCTCGACCGCTAGCTTTTACCACCGGAGTGTCGTTGTTTTGTAAGAAAAGCCCAGCCACGGCAAGCGTACACAGCATCCCCAGACAGGCGATAGTAACGGGTCCTACTGCCCATGCATCTGACCAATGGATATACTCCTCTGGAAGCTCATAGCACCCTGTCAGGTTAGCAAGGGGCCATTCTCCAAATCCACAGTCCATACAGGTAAACTCATCTAGGAGATATTGGTGGGGTTGGCATGGGATGCAAATCCAACAACACACATCCCCAGGCTGCATACTTTTAGCTTCATTTGGTTGGCATGGGTCACTGCACTGGGATGTCGGAACTACTCCAGAAGCCCAAGGTACCACACTGATATTGAGCACTAAGTCCTGTGCCCAGTAGCCTACCTTCCGGTAGACAAACTTATTTTCCTCTTGGCGGTAGTGAAAGATGTTGTAGCGACCCAGGCTGTCACCCAATGAGGTGAACCGGACCACATTCTCAGTGTCAGCAGGCCTGAAAGGGGCTGAAAAATGTTTAAAGACATTACCTTTTGTAGTAGCTTGAAGCTAGAGAGTGTGTGCGCAACATAAATTTTCTCTCAAGTGCAATTAATCTCAATTCAGAAGCTAATGTGATTGATGTAATATTAGCTAGTCTCTCAAATTTATTTTTCAACTGAAAGATTTAATCTGTTAAAACAACATTCATTAAATCAGTATATTGTCCAAGGTCTGACAAACTGAGTACGTTTACATCGACATCAGCAATCTAATTATTTACCATATTCTGAATAAGGCAATGTTATGATTTAATGTGTTTACTGTGAGTTGCTTTTAGAATATTCCTTTCATGTTCCTGTTTTACATGTTATAGTACATAGATCGATTAATGGCACACGTCATTACGTTCCCACGTGACGCCATCTGACGTTCCCTCTGGAATTTCACGTATCAACATACAGTTCGTCTTCGGTACTATACAGTTTTGGGTGTTTCGTTTTTAATTTTACGAAAGCTTCAAGTGCAATTAATTATATGTCGAGCTATACGTGCAAACAGACGATGACGGATAAATACGTGCCTTCTTGCTTGAAGCCATGCTCTTTTGTTTGCCATTAAACAGTTGACCACTGCCATGTGTGTATCCTGTTGCAAAATGCGGAGAAAAGTCCTACACGACAGTAATAGTTTGAATTAAGGTGTGTATGTCTATACTGCACTTCAATAATGCGACTAAAATAGGAATACTCCACATGTCTTAATTCGATTTGTTTACTTCGAGTATGACTTTAGCCGGATTAAGGTAATCAAAAATCTGTGCTTACATGGTAGATTCTTAATCAGAGTATTGTCTTAATCGTGTTAATATCGGATTATTGTTGTCCATGTAAACGTACTCACTGATTATCCTCTTTGAGATTGCATTCTGTTAGAGACCAGTTAGAGCTCTGATAATTTGATAAAGAATGTTTCATGTCTGTAAATGTAATAATATCTGATACTTTTTCAGTGGGAGACAACAACATTGATCTGAGTGGCAAATGAAGTTTCGGTGCATTAAAGGTGCAGTAGGAGATCTTGGAAAATGCTAACGTTAGCCTGATAGCACTGAAAGCGAACGTTCCCACCCTCCCTGCAATCGCCGTCCAAAGTCACACCCCCTGAACACATTTACGCTCACATACCAGAGACAACAGAGGTATGCAGATACATACGTTGACAGGCGGGTAGGAAAGCCAATTAAAACGCTCGGACCGAGCATTTTGATTGGACGAACATTTCTTGATCCAACGCCTTCCACAGAATATGTAAATACAGACAAATACATTTAGACCACTAAACTTAATGATTGCTATAGGGATGTGAAGAGACCTTCAACCAGCATAACAAAAAATGTTTCTGAAGACAATCACCTATTGCACCTTTAAGACTCTATTATTTGTTAGGTCTAATTTTAGGTAGATAATTCAAGAGCTTCTTCATAGGTTGGGAGGAAATGTTCTATTGCAAGAAACAGGACTCAGTGTAACTTGAAAGATTTCATTTGGTCATTAACTCTACTCACCATCAAACTTAGTCTTGAGAATAAACTCCCGGTAGAACCGCTTGCCATTGCCTGGCTTCATGGCATCGCAAACCTTTGTGGTATTGGGGCACACAGCTTGCCGCATGTTGTGTAGGCCATAGGCCATTGCATAGACCGCATTCACCACAAACATGATCTTTGATTCTGGCTTAAATGACCCATTCCTCAGGCTATTACTGGCACAGCCTTGTTCGTGTAGATGACAGCCAAACCTGTGCTCCCAGAATTCCCTAAACCATGGGTTCCTTGTGTTCAAGTCTGGTGTTAGCTTGGTGAAATAGTCCTCAAACTCCCTGATGGAGTATGAGGCAAGCTCAATGGTGAAAGCCCCGTTAGCAGCCTTCTCGCTGCCATGGACTACACTCTCCTGCGCTCCCCAGCCATCACTGGCCACCCAAATGAAGTTAACATTCATCCTGGCTGCGGCAGCGAGCAGTTCCCTTGCATCTTCACTTCTGGTGAAAAGGATCACCACTTTGGCATTGGCTTTTTGCTGAAGTGAGCGAATAACATTTTCGTAATTTCCTCTGTTTACTGAACGGCTGACTTTTACTGAAGTTGCGATGCAGATTTGGCGTACTCTGGCTTCTTGTTGAAACGCATCAATACCCGTCTCACCGTAGTCTCCCTCTGAGGCTACAGTAGAAACATAGGTCCAGTTGAAGTACCGTATGATCTCAGCCATGGCTTTAGCTTGATAAAAGTCTGGTGGGACAGTTCGGGCAAAATAATCATAACGAGATTTGTCGCTGAGCTTGGCAGTAGTGGAAGCATAGCTTATCTGTGGGATCTGGAAGAGTCTAAGAAGGTTTGCCACCTGCAAAGAAAGAAAAATAATTGATCATTAAGCAGTAATACTTTTGTATAATGCAATTTTATCCAACCATTTTACCACACTTTGCATAGACCTGAGCTTTAGCAATTTAGCTTTAGCAGTTTTTTTTAAAGGAATTATGCACATATCTAGTTTGAAGTGTCCATTAGTAATGTAAATTGTAGAAAATTGTAATCCTTTTTTTTTTTTTTTTTTTCTTCCTGTTTATCGTCAGCTCTCTGTGTGTGGCAATAGCACAATGCTAATTGCCCCAGACAAATAGCACTGGGTTTCATAGTTATGGGGTAATCTGTAATGAGCCTAATTTACATAATGTGTTTTTCCTTTGAAAATAATTAAAATGTCCTATTTAAAATTAATGTTAAAAATTAAATCAATACTATTTCAGTACATTTAGCACAAGGGACTGTGGACTATTTTGGAATAAGGTGCAGGTTTTTGAACTAAAATACATGGCACAAAAGTGGTGCAACTGTTTACTGAATTTGCTCCTTTTTGTAAAGTTTATACCTTGCTTTGTCATAAATTTAAAAACCCCATTTCCCGAATGAGTGAGTGGCCTACAGATGACCTTTGCAAACTTGGTAAGTGCAAAATGTCCCATAACATTCTTTTGAGTGTGGGAGTGGGAAAAATACAGCTTTTTACCTCTGTCCTGTTTTCCTATCTCCCTCATCTGAGCCTTTCGTTTCAGGCCATAGTTTCATGGGACTCAGACAGACCTAATTCTGATCGCACAAGATAACTATGCTAGCGGACAAAATGATAATGTTAGGTATGTTGCAAGTTTTCCTCAGGCCATGACACACCTTCAAAATCTGAAATGGGTCCTACTTATCATTTTCACTGACAAATGTTGACAGAAAATGGGCTGTTTTCACTTGAGAATGCAAGACAATCTTGTTCAAAGTCAGATCATAAAATCTTTGTATTTGTATTTTATGAACAAGGTACTATCGCAAGAGGAAGACGGGGCATATTTTCTAATTTGCATTTTCTTCTGTTTTCTTGCAGTCAGTGGCTCATTTCTAATGATTAGTTGGAGAAGCTCCTTGCACTGGAAATTATGATAATAGCACACTCCAGGGACTTTTGGGTAATGACTGAAATTCGTGTCTGAATTCACACCAACACATGTAAGTGTTTCAGATGTTTAAAAAAGCTTCCAGGATAGTTATTATCAGCTATTTACATTTCACTCACATTCAAGATTCAAGCTTTTAAATGTCAGTTCCTTAGATGTATCTAGTCAAGGTATTTGTAGCTGCCTTTAAAAACCACACACAAGAAAATGTATGTGGTTGAAAGATTCTGTATGCTACTATTTTTCCATTATTATCCAGAGGAAAATTGTATTGCTCATAGGTTGATCTTTAATAGCTCATGAGACTTAATATTTGAAGTAACTAAGTTGCTTCCTCTAAAATCCCTAAGGAGAAATAAACATAGACCCAAATGAGACAATAATTGACCTACAGCAATTATACTGTAGAGCAATAAAATTATCTTGTTCTCAGGACAAAATTCTGAGGAGCAAGAGCTGACTCGCATAACTATTTTGTGCCAATAAGGTGGATAGCATGTTTAAATACCAATTAACAAAATGACTGGGTTGTACTTGTTGGGTTTAGCTCTCAACTGACAGACATTAGAGCTGATTGGTGATGCACTCACATGTCGGTTTCTGACAAGCACACTTAAAGAACTCTGTTCATTCAAGCCTGAGGAAGAGCAGACCGTCTGCTAAGAGGTGGAATTGAGAAAATCTGATTCATTTAGACAAGTGCAGTTCTCCACAGAGGAAGAACACTAGTTTGGCATCTCACCTCTGCTAAATTTGACATTGAATGGGTTAAAGCGTAAATAAAAGTGAGAAAATCAAGTAGAACTAAAGTAATCATTAATTGTTACTTAAACTACATTGCCATTGAATTGCCCTGCTTTTTCCTTGGCATTTAAATTTTCTAAGGAATTTGCATGCCACCCACCCATTAGAAAAGTAGAAAAAAAGCAGGATTTAACTGAGCAGTGGTGTTAATGTGTGAGCTGTCTGCAAAATCTGATGCTATCGTCAACACTTCTTAGGCATCACTGGCCACGGCTTCTCATCTTTAGAAGCTCGAGCAGATGTTGATATTCCAGTTGCCTATCAACACATTACATTTTTTTTCAGGAAGCAGAAACTGCCAGAACACAGCTGAAGCATTTGACAGGGACCACCTGAGCTGACTCTAGTGCCAACACTGCTGCCCTACCCAGGCAGCAGAATATGGAGATATAGACCTGGCTGCATTTCCCATTCTAAGAGGAAAACTGCTGCTGCAAATCATAATGGTGTAAAGATAAGGCTCCCAAAGACTCCAAAAAGCAGCAATATGCGACATTGTCATTGCTACTGAAAGTGAATTTATGTGCAGTATGAAAGTTCTATTTCAGTCAGGCCACAGCAAAAAGGAGGGATCACAAGTCATTTCTAGAGACCAGGGCGGCGTTTCCCGAAACCTTCTTAACGCTACATCGTTCGTAAGTTATACCTTAAGTTGTACCTTTACGTTAATACGTGTTTCCCGAAACATTCTTAGTTAAGTATACCTTCCGTAAGTCATTCGTTCGTAAGGTTAGCTCTTAGCTATACCTTATCGCTGTTCACAGCTCACTCCGCTAGTGGCCACCACTGTGCAAAAACCTTCTTCACATTTCAGTCGAT
>NW_015539898.1:1828828-1831863 GCF_001515605.1 Sinocyclocheilus anshuiensis | reverse complement strand
TTAGAGTATGTGCACTATTTCATAATAGTGTCAGAATAGCTACCATGTCAAAAGATACAATTCTACAAAAATGTTGCCTGCCACGGGAGCAAATTCAGCAGCTTTTACATCTTGTTGGTCAAACTTTGCAGAGACAAACTTGACGGAGCTAGCCCCTAAGCCCTGAAATTCAGCTGCTGGCTTAAGCAACATCCTAAGGTATAGTTCGGGGAACACGCCTAGAACAGGTATACCTTTAGTTAAGATATACCTTTAGAGTGTTCGTAGCGAGCTAAGAGACAACGTTATCGGGAAACACAGCCCAGAATATCGAGCCAGTAAGCAACATCCCAGCATGACCCAGAACACCCTAGCAACCACACAACAATGCCTTAGCAACCACACAGAACACCGTAGCAACCATCTACACTTTAAAAAAAGATTACTGGAGTACATTTTACAAAAACATACTATTTTAGTCTTTCTACTTCAAAATTTCACATTTAATTCAAAGTGTTACTTGTGAAATTTACTAGCAATTTCTGAGTGAAAACTGTTTCAAAGTAAATCATACAGAATCATTCAGTGTAGCACAGTGGTTCTTAACCAGGGTTCAGGGACCCACTAGGGGGCCTTAGCACAATATACTTTTGTATATTAAATAACACTTACATTTTCATCAGAAAATATAAAAAACTGTGCATAATTTAGTTGTTCCTGACATGCAATTCTTAGTTTTAACATATCAAATGGAGGATAATCGCATCTTTAAACTATTCTCGGCTTATTCAAAATGTTTCTGAAAGGCTGGTTAAAAACAAAGCTGTCTGTTCTAGTGGTTAGATGGGGCTGCAAAAGAATGAATAAGCATCTGACCCTGTCCTGAATGTGAGCCGCACACCCAAATGAAAGGCTAAACAGGGTCAAGTGATGCTCTGTGACTGCAAAACCCCTTTTCAAGCTTTCCCAGCCTCCTACTAACATAACAACACCATCTGCTTTTTCCCAGGACACTTCTTCACCAAGTGCTAAACAGCCAAGCAGCATCTTCACTCTACGGTAAGAGCTAGAGAACTGCAAATGACTAAACATGACAAAGAAATAAACATAGTATGCATAGTAATCTGAAATTGGTTTGTTTCAATGAGTGCTAATTATATTATAATTCTAATTATGTGGGAATGCAAATGATTTGGCATTTATATGGCATTAATTATAAGCGTTCTTTTTCTGTTGTTTTGGCATCCCAAGAACACCACATGCAGTTCCAACCTATTAACATTTTCAGTGTCTCAAACCACAGCAGACATCTCCATATGAGTGACCTTGAGACACACACACCTACTCTGAAGACAGCACAGTGTGTTAATACAGAAACACTAACAAACAGTGACTCTAGGCAAACAACTTCACCTTATGAGACTCACACGCATTAAATTGTCTAACAATATTTGCTCCACACAGCTAATTCCACAAAGGATGCCATTTTGTCACATATTTTTCATGCATGTCATTATTATTTATAATTCTATGCTCGCACACACACCCATTTTGTGCTGGAGAAATATGATAATATATTCCGTCACCTTGTGGGGGAGAGAAAATGAAAGGAGCGTGGTGGCTATTAATTGGTTGGCATTATTAAATACATAGCTCAATATGTGTCAAACTATCCAAATGTCTCACATACAGAAAAATCTCAGTTAGTCTCACTCAAAAATTAGTGCTATCTGACATGAAAACATTCAGTTCAGATTGTAAGTTCACTAATGAAAAATCATTTATTCACCCTGATGTTGTTGCAAGCCTGTCTGATGCGTATGAACAACAATAGGGACCGTATCTTTCAAGTGGCCCATTTGACTAATGCGGTATTTAAAAAGTCATTCCTGAAGTCATATGATAGCTTTGTGTGACCAAAATTGAAGGCATTATTCCCTGATGATCTGCCAATCCAGTGAGCTGTTCACTACTGAGTCAGTGAGTTGAACTCGAGAACCTGATCAGTATTGTTGTAAATGAATCATTTAGACCAGTTTTGTGAACTGGATCAAACAATTCAGACATGGCCACATCTTATCTACACATCTACAAAACACACATTATACAGAAACTTCATATTTAATCGTATTCGATTCAATTAACAAAATGACTGGGTTGTACTTGTTGGGTTTAGCTCCCAAATGACAGACATTAGAGCTGATAGGTGATGCACTCACATGTTGGTTTCTGACAAGTACACTTAAAGAACTCAGTTCATTCAAAATCCCATTTAGACAAGTGCTTTTATTGACAAGAGTTTTGAAAAGCCTTGGTTCTCCCATCAATACAAATCAAATGACTTCAGATGATTTGGAATATAGTGCAGGACTACCGTATGGATTACTTTTATGACACTTTTATGATGCTTTTTTTTTTTTTTGTCATTCTAGAGCTTGACGTGTGAGAGTCTTCAAAAATGTTACTTTTTTGGGCCATCAAAAAATTCAAATAGGTTTGGAATGACACGAAGGGGACAGAATGACAGAAATGTAATTTTTGGATCAGCTATTCTTTTAATATCTAAATAATTAAACAAAATACCACATTTTCCAAGATGTGCACTGTAAAAAAAAATTCTGTAAAATTTACGGTAAAAAACCGGCAGCTGTGGTTGCCGGAATTTTACCGTAGAAAATACGGTAGCTGTTACAGAGGAGGCTCCCTTAGCGCCTCCTCCGCACCACCAGAGGGAACCATCTCCCGAATATTAGACATTCCCATTCGGACTCCAAATCCCATCACCCCTCATGCCTGGGACTGATTAATCATCCACACCTGCACCTCATATACACACACACATATAAAAACCACTCACACACAGACTCTCTGCGAAGTCTTGATTTGCCCTGGCTGTCATTTCCAAGCGTTATACCTGTGTTTGATTTTCTGTGCATCTGTTATTGGACTGTTTCCCGTTACTCTGATTGTTATCTGCCTGCCCCGACTTGGATTGTTTCCCCTGGACTCTGATTGCTTGCCGCCTGCCCCGATCTCTCGCCTGGTACTCGACTCTG
>NW_015539898.1:1814832-1828792 GCF_001515605.1 Sinocyclocheilus anshuiensis | reverse complement strand
AACATTAGGTGTAACACACAACCCTAATATACAAAACTGATAAGAAAAAACTAAGAAGAAACAGTTATTTCAACAAATAAACATCAAATTTGAAATGTAACGCAGGGAATTCTGGGAATGTCAATTTACGGTTATTCACTGTAAATTATACGGTATTTTTCACTTCCAAAAACGGTATACTACCGTAAAATTTGTCCAATACATGTAATGTCCAATACAGTTTTTCACCGTATATAGTAGGGGAATTTACCGATAACCATTTAACAGGTTTTTACTGTAGCATTTTTACAGTCTTTTACCGTTAAATTCACGGTAGTTTTTTACAGTGCTCGTAATGATGTGCATTATGAATACGAATTTAACCATGAGATAATTAAGCTATCGCGAATGACGTGCATTGTGAGTTGTGAAGCCATGACGATTTTGTTCATTCCATCTCTAGGGACCTGTCACTCACAAAATAAGCAGGATAGTCTGCCAATCTCATCACCACCACCCACTCCTGCACTTGATATAGCTCTGCCTCCCGCCACCATTACCCACACACACATTAAGCTTTGTACCATCAACTGATGAATGGTAATATGTAAGCCCTGATTCCGTCTCACAATCCAGATGGCAATGGGTAAAAAACAGGTGTGAGAAAACCAGCGAGGACATGTGCTACCGTGTGTGTTATCTCCTTTATATTCATGTTCAGTCGTGTCATGCTTGTGTTTGGGTTCGCTGCCAAGAGCGTCTCTCATTTACCACTGGGCTGTATGAGCTCCTGGTTTGCTGAAGACCCCTCAAAGCTCTTTCACCCCTGTGCTGGACAGGTGGCATGGGCTTTGGCAGGCCTTGTCGAGGCCCTGTTGGCCAGCACTGTTGGAAGGGCTGCTCTAAGACCTTCAATTGCTGTCGCTGGCTGTGACATCCTTCCCACAAGAGTGAAACACTCAAATGTGGATTTCTCTATTCTACAATATATTGTGTGCATAAAAGCATCAAATTCTTGCTATATTTGTTATATATATACTTAAGTTGACAGACAAAAAGGTTATTTTGTCATAGGATTAACATTTTTTTCTTCCTAGTTTTTTTTTATGACAATCACTTGTCGAAATTGCCATGTGATTAACCACTTTGGAGGTCACAGGAAATGACATCATGGCAATAGTGAATTGCTGATGGCATCACAAGAAAGCGCACTCAAACCCTTCAATTTAGCGACTGTCCTGCCAGTGCATGAGCTGTTATTTTAGTATTATTTATGTACTATTATAGTATTTATTAATATTTTAAATTAGCTTTTTATTATTTTCAGTTTAAATTTTTATTTTTTGGTTTAAGTTTTAGTAGTTTTATGTGCTTTTGTCATTTATTTTTATTTTCTTTATTTAGAATTTTTAAATATTTTTTTTATTTCATCTTATTTATTGTAATAATTCAACTTAAACTTATTTCATTCAGTTGCCAAGGCAACATTTCAAATTTTTGTTTTTTTTTAAAGTTTTTTAAACCAATTTATTTATTATTAAATTATTCATATTTATTATTTTTTTTATTTCAGCGTTATTTCAATTGTTGAAGATTTTTTAATAATATTACTTTTAGTTTAGTTAAAGGGACAGTTCACCTAAAAATGAAAATTGTCATAATTTATTTCCATACTAAAGCGTCTGCTAAATGCATAAATTATTATTATTAATTATTATTATTATTAATTATTTCCAAACCTTCCGAAACTTTCTTACTTCTGCTAAACACAAAAGAACATATTTTAATGAATGTTGGTAGCCAAACAGTTGACAGTAGCCATTGACTTCCATAGTATTTTATTATTTTTTTTCTTCCTCCATACTATGGAATTCAAAGGCTACCGTCAACTGTTTGCTTTCCAACATTTTTTCTCAGTATCTTCTTTGTGTTCAACAGCTGAAAGAATTTCATAAATTTTTGGAACATGAGAGTGGGTAAATGATGACCGAATTGTAATTTTTGCGTGAACTCTGACTGGGAATGTTATTTTAAGTTCTAAACACTCAGTATGTTCTCATAATATTGAACTCTTGTATCTATAACTTTTATCAAAGAATGTAATATAATTTCATATAATATGACCCCCAACATTTTGCAACCCTCTTTGTTGTGCTGAAGTTGGGCGTAGATGTGTGTACCGCACTTAGCAATGTAAATTCCAGCACAACTGATGTAACAATTAAGCCACGATTCCTACCGTATAAAGCATGAGCGCAGGGCAATTAGCGCTCAGTCATCTCATGCTAATCACTGCCCAAAGGCAGAGAAGCGTAATTAACAAGCTGTAGATTCACAGTCTCTGGGCGCTTCACTCAGGAGGAGGTCAGTCTGTACGGAGGAAGCTTTTGTGCTGACAGAGCTATGGGCGGATGTATATGTTGCTTCGGTTTGATAGGGAGGAGTTGAGTGTAACGTAACTGAAAGAGACGCGGTCAGAAGTACTGCCTTTGTATGTTATGCTTACTGCTATGATAACACTTTCTGGTTGGATTTCATATTCATGTCTTTGTGTTAGAATGCAAATAAACATTTGAGAAGTTGAGAAACCGTATTAATGATAGCTTGAGCTTACTCCAACAATAAACTGAGCAAAATGTTTTGCAGGGGCGTAGCAACCACTTTTCAAAGTTCAGTGACCTCAAATTATATTAACATTAGGTGTAACACACAACCCTAATATACAAAACTGATAAGAAAAAACTAAGAAGAAACAGTTATTTCAACAAATAAACATCAAATTTGAAATGTAACGCAGGGAATTCTGGGAATGTCAATTTACGGTTATTCACTGTAAATTATACGGTATTTTTCACTTCCAAAAACGGTATACTACCGTAAAATTTGTCCAATACATGTAATGTCCAATACAGTTTTTCACCGTATATAGTAGGGGAATTTACCGATAACCATTTAACAGGTTTTTACTGTAGCATTTTTACAGTCTTTTACCGTTAAATTCACGGTAGTTTTTTACAGTGCTCGTAATGATGTGCATTATGAATACGAATTTAACCATGAGATAATTAAGCTATCGCGAATGACGTGCATTGTGAGTTGTGAAGCCATGACGATTTTGTTTATTCCCTCTCTAGGGACCTGTCACTCACAAAATAAGCAGGATAGTCTGCCAATCTCATCACCACCACCCACTCCTGCACTTGATATAGCTCTGCCTCCCGCCACCATTACCCACACACACATTAAGCTTTGTACCATCAACTGATGAATGGTAATATGTAAGCCCTGATTCCGTCTCACAATCCAGATGGCAATGGGTAAAAAACAGGTGTGAGAAAACCAGCGAGGACATGTGCTACCGTGTGTGTTATCTCCTTTATATTCATGTTCAGTCGTGTCATGCTTGTGTTTGGGTTCGCTGCCAAGAGCGTCTCTCATTTACCACTGGGCTGTATGAGCTCCTGGTTTGCTGAAGACCCCTCAAAGCTCTTTCACCCCTGTGCTGGACAGGTGGCATGGGCTTTGGCAGGCCTTGTCGAGGCCCTGTTGGCCAGCACTGTTGGAAGGGCTGCTCTAAGACCTTCAATTGCTGTCGCTGGCTGTGACATCCTTCCCACAAGAGTGAAACACTCAAATGTGGATTTCTCTATTCTACAATATATTGTGTGCATAAAAGCATCAAATTCTTGCTATATTTGTTATATATATACTTAAGTTGACAGACAAAAAGGTTATTTTGTCATAGGATTAACATTTTTTTCTTCCTAGTTTTTTTTTATGACAATCACTTGTCGAAATTGCCATGTGATTAACCACTTTGGAGGTCACAGGAAATGACATCATGGCAATAGTGAATTGCTGATGGCATCACAAGAAAGCGCACTCAAACCCTTCAATTTAGCGACTGTCCTGCCAGTGCATGAGCTGTTATTTTAGTATTATTTATGTACTATTATAGTATTTATTAATATTTTAAATTAGCTTTTTATTATTTTCAGTTTAAATTTTTATTTTTTGGTTTAAGTTTTAGTAGTTTTATGTGCTTTTGTCATTTATTTTTATTTTCTTTATTTAGAATTTTTAAATATTTTTTTTATTTCATCTTATTTATTGTAATAATTCAACTTAAACTTATTTCATTCAGTTGCCAAGGCAACATTTCAAATTTTTGTTTTTTTTTAAAGTTTTTTAAACCAATTTATTTATTATTAAATTATTCATATTTATTATTTTTTTTATTTCAGCGTTATTTCAATTGTTGAAGATTTTTTAATAATATTACTTTTAGTTTAGTTAAAGGGACAGTTCACCTAATTGTCATAATTGTCATAATTTATTTCCATACTAAAGCGTCTGCTAAATGCATAAATTATTATTATTAATTATTATTATTATTAATTATTTCCAAACCTTCCGAAACTTTCTTACTTCTGCTAAACACAAAAGAACATATTTTAATGAATGTTGGTAGCCAAACAGTTGACAGTAGCCATTGACTTCCATAGTATTTTATTATTTTTTTTCTTCCTCCATACTATGGAATTCAAAGGCTACCGTCAACTGTTTGCTTTCCAACATTTTTTCTCAGTATCTTCTTTGTGTTCAACAGCTGAAAGAATTTCATAAATTTTTGGAACATGAGAGTGGGTAAATGATGACCGAATTGTAATTTTTGCGTGAACTCTGACTGGGAATGTTATTTTAAGTTCTAAACACTCAGTATGTTCTCATAATATTGAACTCTTGTATCTATAACTTTTATCAAAGAATGTAATATAATTTCATATAATATGACCCCCAACATTTTGCAACCCTCTTTGTTGTGCTGAAGTTGGGCGTAGATGTGTGTACCGCACTTAGCAATGTAAATTCCAGCACAACTGATGTAACAATTAAGCCACGATTCCTACCGTATAAAGCATGAGCGCAGGGCAATTAGCGCTCAGTCATCTCATGCTAATCACTGCCCAAAGGCAGAGAAGCGTAATTAACAAGCTGTAGATTCACAGTCTCTGGGCGCTTCACTCAGGAGGAGGTCAGTCTGTACGGAGGAAGCTTTTGTGCTGACAGAGCTATGGGCGGATGTATATGTTGCTTCGGTTTGATAGGGAGGAGTTGAGTGTAACGTAACTGAAAGAGACGCGGTCAGAAGTACTGCCTTTGTATGTTATGCTTACTGCTATGATAACACTTTCTGGTTGGATTTCATATTCATGTCTTTGTGTTAGAATGCAAATAAACATTTGAGAAGTTGAGAAACCGTATTAATGATAGCTTGAGCTTACTCCAACAATAAACTGAGCAAAATGTTTTGCAGGGGCGTAGCAACCACTTTTCAAAGTTCAGTGACCTCAAATTATATTGTAAGAGTCGCAAAACAAAATTGCAGGTGGCTGCATAAACCAAAGTTTTTAATACCAATCAGAAGCCTTTGTTTGCTTTAGTAATGCATTTAACATATGCAGAAGCAGTAATCTACCATTGCTTGTGCCCACTTACCTGCCTTTTAACTATTGAGGGATTGTTGCATCACCTGATTAATATTCATGAACCAGTACTTTACAATTTAAATAATATATCATTGTTTTTGCATTTTGGCAATACGATTTGAATGTGCTTAACTGTTATGAAAATACAATGCAAAAGCATTTCAGTGGTTATAAAACAGGCTTCATTTTCTTCATGCAAAATATAATTTCTTATCTGATTTTTTGGGGTGAAATATGACTGGTCATGTTCTTCACAGGTCTGTGAGATTTAGCTAGTTCCTGCAAGGTAAAACCAGCTTTTACCAGCTTAAACCTCCAGGGTTATTATTAACAAAAACTAAAACCATAAAAAATAAATTAAAATTAAATAAAGTAATAAACTTATTTCATTATTCAGTTAGTCGCCAAGGCAACATTTTTCTTTAGTTTAATTACCAAAATAACTACAACTAAGTTTAATTTTAATAAATATAAAGATATATTTAAAAATTTTTTTTATAAAATTACAAGCACACAGTTACATCACTAAAACTTTAACTTGAATTAAAATGAAAAGAGAAAACATAAAAATAAAATCTAATTCAAAATATTAACAATCTACAATAGCATATAATGCTAAAATAACACTGAAACCATTATAATGCATTAAAAATCAAGCATTTATTTATTTATTTTTTTTGTATCTCTTCCAGGTCAAAAGGGACCTGAATGCCTTACGAAGGTGGTCAAGATTTTATCTTTATTTATTTATTTAAATTTTTTGCAATATTATTTTAATACTGTGGATATACTATTATAGTTTTTGTTAATATTTTGAAATGGATTCTATTTTTGTACTTTTTAATTTTTAATTTTAGTAATTAAGTTTGTCATTTTGCTGTTTTTTTTTTTTTCTTTTTTTTTTCTAAATACTGTATGTCTAGTTTTTTTTTTAAAGTTTTAGTTATTTTAGTTCTTGAAGTTAAACTAAACAAAAATTAGAAATATTGCATGAAACAAAATAAGTTTACTTTTTTCATATATTTTTACTTTATTTCACTTAATGTTTATTTTAATTCAAGTAATGAAAATGTTTTTTTTTATAGTTTTAGTTTTAGGCACAGGATATAGATTGCTGTACTGTCCACCTTACCTGTATAGAAACATCACTATATGATCCTCCAATCACTCCAGAGATGGCCAGAGGCAATTCGTCCGGCACAGGATTTGACCCATCGGGACAGATGAAGCCTGGCTGATGAACTTTTGTGAGAGAAGCCCTCACGAACTCCAGCGACTGCTCTAGTGCGTACGTGTCTTTAGAGCAGGTGTCCAGTATATGGGCTCCCAGCTTCAAACCGGGCAGGATACGGTTGTCCTGATTAATTTCGTCCAGCGCCAGCAACATGGCTTCCAGCCTCTGGATCCCACGCTCTTCATTTATCTTACCGCAATCCTCCATCCCTTCGCCCTTCTCGTGCACGGGGAACAGCCCTCCGATCACCAGGTCTCCATCTATGATGATCTCCCGCTTGGATCCGGCCAGAGGTGGGGTGTACCTGGGGCTCGTTTGGGCCAGAGGAATTAACAGGAACAGGAATATGGGCATAACCCCAGCCATGACCGGGTTATGAGAGGTCAAGTGCTCTTATAACTACCCTGTGTGGTTTAGTTGGTTGAGATATTGAATATGTCTGCCGTTGATTGTGGACGCATCTCGGTATCTTCTCTGCACCTGAAAAATAGACATGAATATCATTGACTCATTGACTCTACAGCTCATAATGCAAAATAAACAACACTGAAAATGAAACGCATCATTTTTATATGATTAATACTGATAGATAACAGAAGCGTACAATGCACAGAGTCACATATTACATAAGAAATTGAATCTGCATAAGGTTTTATGGTGGCAATGAGGAGGCGGGCATGTCTAGAAAGCAATTCATCCTGATTGAACTCAACATTTCAGAGGTGAGGCTCTGTTTTCTAGCTTCATTAATTCAGATACATCAATAACTCAGTGACTACGTAATTTTCTCATGGTGTCAAAGGTGATGGATATCATCTTTTAGGTTATGAAAAATTACAACCTGAGGGAAGAGGATTAAAAGATGAAACGATAAATAATTTCAGCTGATAGGAAAATCTTTCGCAACTATGTTTCACACAGACTGATAGAGCTTTCATTTAGAGATGCCAGACTATCTCCTTTACTCGTACACCGTTGCAAAGATTATGTATTTTACTTCTATTATACATTTTCAGATGGTGCATGTTTTTAAAGAGCCTTTTCTATGCTGGTTTGGGATAGTTCTCTTTGTTTGGCATTAATTATATCTTTAGAAATGACTAGATGTATCTGGTATAGTGTATTTCCTGACATATATGTGTGTTTGTTTATATATATTTTCTCAGGAAATACACAGCCCACCATCACAGTCCAGTTCTGGCTGGATGCTTACAAGTCCTGGGGCCTCATTTATAAAATGTTGTGTATAGACCGTCCTAAATTTGTTCTAAGATCATTTCTCAAAAGTGCGTAAGTGCGATTCAGAGAAAGCGAACGTGCGCACAAAAACACGTGCGTACGCCGCTCAAATGATCTTGAAATTGTGCGCAGCTGACTGGTGTCAGATCTCCGCCTTGTACATGCCCCCTAATTAATATCATTACCATATAAAAGAGCACATGCCAATATTCGACTTTCTATGCTTGAGAATGACGAGCACAAAGAAAAAAAAAACTGAAATTGAGGTCCTGCTGGCTAAACTACGAATTCAAGTAAAATTTTCAGTCATCTTATAAAAAGTGAGCCATCCTACTTTTAAAATCACTTGCTATGAAAACTAATAAAAAGTTTAGTATCACCAAATCAGAATATATTAAAACCGTTATTGCACGACATAGGCCTATTCTTATAGGCTACACATAAGTACTTTTCCACGTCAAAGACCGTTTTTTATAAATATGAACGTTGCCGTGGATTTTAGCGTACGCGTGGAAAAATGGAAGTCAGAAGCATGCAGATCATATTTATTTTGCGTTAGCATGAAGCTGCAGTTTCACAATACATGAATTACACTTACGAGTAACAGTAAAATGCTGCAAATAATTTTTTCTTGCGCTTGAAACACGATTTACACCTTTACAAAGCTTCTGTTGCGCATGCAATTTCAATTTACGCTTACAGTCTTATGTACACTTCCACAAATATTACCCTGCGTATGCAAATCTTTTTGACGTCATTCTACCTTCATAGGCCCCTGGTCTCTATATGACTCAGATTCTTCATTTAGTGTAAGTCTATGGGTTTTATTTCACGTTTCATCATTTGTTAGATAAAATACATTGAATCAGATTGCTTTGAAGCGTAACAGTACATCTTCCTTCAACAAGCGGTACAATTTGAGGTATCATTTACGCCTGTAGCACATATGGTGCAGGACGAGTTACATGCCAAATTTTAATAGTTAGGGTTAAGGGTTTTGAAAAATTATGAGCAATAGTAATACTGATGCTTGTCTTAGCCAGCACCTAATTATAAAATCGAACATATGTTTCTTTCACATTTTTTTTTCCAGCTTTGCCATTTGATTGTGAATCATTTTTGAGTCACTAGAAAATTTACCCTCTTCTAAGTGCAAGATATAAATATGAATTGCACAGCAAAACAGTTATAAATAATACAGTATATATTTATAAACGGAACATTTTATTGCCTTAGATATGATAATGAATATGATCATTTGAATGTGAAGGAGATGTTCTTCTGAGCCCCTGGACACCACTAACTTTTCAAAAATGCCATATGAGATTTAATTTAAGATAAAGCACTTATGTTCCCGGTGTTTGCCCTCTTGTACCCTTCCTGCTGGCGTAATGAGGCAACATCTTGTTTATTAGGTTTCTCTTCCTTAACTTTTGTTACCATGGAAACAAGAAAAAGTGGGTGGGTTGGGGCGGCAATACAGTGTGATAAAGATATACATGTATCCTAATTAATACAAGATCTGTTATCATTGGTGGATTAAATTGAGGGATTCTAGCAAGTCAATAAAGTTAATTCTTTGTAATGTCGGGACTTCATAAAATTGCATTTTTCAGATCCTGACCTCAGTCTTCCCAAAATTGAGAAAAATTGTTCTTACAAGAAAATATGACATTAGATTAGAATAATCATCTTCGGTGGTATTTATTTATTTATCTATCTATTTTACACTGATTTATTATTACACTAATTACTGACACATATAAAGGTACAACCTGGAATGCTTTTTTTCTAATTGTAATCTATAAATGCTTTTTTTGGGGGGGGGGGTTGGTTTGTAGTTATTGACTGACACACATTTTTCATAAATGAAAGAGAATTTTTGCTCTATATTTATTCATTTTCATACAATAAATTTGGAGACTGAGTAAATGATAGTTATACCGCAAGGTTGATTTATGCAAAGTCATATCATAATCAAAGTCA
Organism: Sinocyclocheilus anshuiensis; assembly: GCF_001515605.1. NCBI lineage: Eukaryota > Metazoa > Chordata > Actinopteri > Cypriniformes > Cyprinidae > Sinocyclocheilus > Sinocyclocheilus anshuiensis. The sequence goes on along the minus strand of NW_015539898.1, from coordinate 1,818,865 downwards.
TATCATGTCGTATCAATCTAATACCTTAATTTTCCACTGTTTTTACACTCAATTTTACATGTTTTTTTTTTTTTTTACAGAAACAAAGGTACAAAACCTGTTACTAGGGTGGTACCATATCAAAAGGTACTAATATGTACTGAAGCAAGTAATGATATATACTAATATATACCTTTAATAAACTACGATGTACCTTTTAGGGTTAAATAGGGCACAAAGATATACATTTTAAGGTTTGTACCAAAGGGTACCGCCCCAGTGACAGCTTTGTACCTTTTCTTTCTGAGAGTGTAGGAGTGTTCCTTAGCTATTAAAAAGGTGTTGGTGTCTCTCAGTCCCCAAACAAAACATTACGGGTTATAATTATAGTTCGCAGGTTTCTAAATTTCACCAACAGCAGCTGACCAAAACCACAAAATCATTTGAATGACATTAAAAACTAATCATGGCTTTTCCCTCTTCTCTGGCACAGATGGAAGCAACGGGCACCCTCTGTTCGCTGGACAAGAGAAACTTGTCAAGGTAATGAACCAGTCCATGGTAATGAACAGAGGTCTGGACATTAGTATATCAGTAAAACAATAGCAGTCTCACTTGAATAATGGACATTCACTCAAGTTTAAGGCCACACAATGTCCCCAGGCGTAAATATCAAAGTATATTTTAGGTTTTAATGTCAACATGTCAGGTTTGACACTTAGGGGAAAACTGTTAACTGAAGAGTTATTGAGAGGAGCCATCATTACTGTGCTCTTGAATAAGGCGCTTCAACCAAGGTTGCTCCAGAGGCACAGCGCAGCAATCAGTGCACTATAAATCGCAAAGGAAGGAAAGCATGAACAAAATGACAAGCGGTCAAAATTATTTGATTGAACTCTTTGGCTGTGCTGAAAATTGTTTACCTAATTTGCTGTTCATGATCAAAAATGACCGGCCTTTTAAAAATTACTTGTAAATCATCATCACCAAATCTTGGATTCAATCATTTCATCAGCTTTCAATTAGCACAGGTTTTGTATTTCTTTTTGGAACTGACTGATCATAGACCTCACTGATTTGAGCTTATGCACCTCAGGTTTTAATAGAAAAAAAAAAGCATTATTTGTGGATAATTTTGGCAATGTTGACTCAAAAACTGAGGTGCATAAACTTAAATGAATGAGGCCTATGATCAATCAGTTCCAAAAAGAAATACATAAGCCGTGCCAATTAAAAGAAAATTTTATGAAAAGATTGAACCCAATATTTGGTTACAATATATATAGCATAACAAGTTTGTAAGCATTTTTTTTGTAGTTAAGTAATTTTTGACAAGGTGTAGAAATGTAGACAAATTATAAATCATTTGTTTTTTTTTTTGGAAGTTGTTATACCTTGTGTGAGCAAAACCAGTAAATTTTAGTCCAATGCAATAAAATTAACTAGCATTTTCAGGAAAAAAGGAAATCGTCTCCAGGTCAAAATGACCGGAACACAACATGACAGTTAAATTAAACAAATAATACTGCTTTGATTTAATTTAGGTAGTTAAATTAAGCAGCATATGGAGAAATCAATGTTAATTAAAAAAAAAAAAAACTTGCAGAGTCAAGTCCAACAAATCTGATTCATAGCTCAAATCTGACGATGATATCAGCTTAGTTTAATATAATAAAATTAATGATTACATCAGTATATAAATCTTTGTGAGACCATACATTTTTCTTAATGACATGCAATAAAATTAATTTAATTAATGCTCATATCTGATGAGAGAATAAACCTTCTCCGTCGGGTTGTGGCATGATAAATGTTATTAATGGGCTTAATTTCATTGTGTTTTTTCAGTGTAATCTGATTGAGGAGCACACACACCACACGGATCCAGTCTCTAACCCCAGGTTATTTTGGCCATGAAATCCAAAAATGCCCAATAACCAAGGGAAGCACATAATAATGCTGGAATTCAGAGCTTGTGGAAGAATTAATTCCCTTGATTCTCTTGTCTTGGCAGCATTTATGTGTATACTGAGAGACCAGATGGGATTTTACCAGTCTGGGCTCACCATCAGCTTGACTGCTGATAAGTTTAAACTAAGTGATTTAATATCTGTGACATATATCAGTGTAAAAATATGACATTCCTATAATATTTTTCCCACACACCCTCACATACAATTAAAGTTCTATTTCCTTTTTATAGGACCCACTTTGGTTTCATTGATAACTTCTGGAGCTCAGCCAGACCAGTTGAATGGCTCGATAAGGTTGCCAAGGACGAAAGCGTTCACAGACATGGAGCAAATTAACTATAAGATGTTTATCTCAGCACGTCCAATCAGCTTTGCTCTATGGGTTGCTATGGATGCTTTACACTATTCAGATTCAAAGTGTCAGTGGATGAACAGAAGAAGGTGTTAAGTTTTGCAAGAAGTTTCTTTCTCAACAGGAAAATGGCATGTAAATGCCATTTCACAGATTGTGAAAGGTGTTCAAAGGCAAGGGTTGTGCTATTCATATGGTATGAATATAATTATTCATGAAGGCTCAGTGTTTTTCTCTCTTGAACTGGTGTCAACAGAACCTACATTAGAGAATTTATAAAACTTTGTCACTGCAATTGCTTTGTTGTTTTTTAAGGTGGTATGATTATAATGATTTGACTGTCTTCATATTCAACAGCTTTGAATATTTGCATGAATAAATGAATTTCATTACAGAAATCTAACACATAAGCACCTTGATGAAATGCGTCGACAAGTCTGAAAAGCCTGAAAATGTTTCTGGAGGATGGTTTCAACTTCCACGTGTCCACATTTGTCCGAAATATTAAACATGAATACATCACCTGGGTTTTACAAATTTGCATGAATCCAGAACAAATATATATTATTTCAGTACTAAATATAAGACATTAAAACCTGATTATGACAAAAGCAATCAGTTGCAAACCTAAAATATGTTTGCATAATGCATACCCTGTTTCCTTTAAGTGATGTACTGATCCTACCTTTCTTTGTAATAAGTTGATCAGAGTTGAGCGTGTCAGATTGTCAATCACACTTCTGTTGTGCTCTAATATCAAGTGCATTTATAGTCAACAAAGGAGCAACATCTCATTGACATTCAAACGCAAGCCTGTCCTGTTTGTATTCTATCACAAGACAGGTTTGTGCTCAAGAAATGCCAAAGCATCCGTGCACGCGCGCGATAAGGCAATTCTCCGGCACTTTGACTTGCTCTGATTATTGCTGCATGTAATTCATTGTTCCTTAACATAATAAGCACTTCGCCTGTGGTGGTAAACACAACCAGTCTGACATGCAATTGATTTTAAAATTAACCAAAGTGTGCGCAAATACGTGCGTACTGTGGCGCGTAAATAAAATGCATGCTTGCTCACCTGTGATGAAACGATTTGGCAGAAATTCAACACCTTGTGCAACTTGTTTCAAGGATGCGAAGTTGATTTCGCTTTGGAGTTGGTGAGAAATAAGCTTCCATTCATGATGTCCCCACAGGTGCAGGTGTTTGATGTGTTTGGATCTGTCCTTGGTGCTGAAACAAAGACCTGATGAAGCGCAGGAGGTGACGAAGAGGATGAGGAGGAGGAAGATCTTACCTGTGCACAGTGGAATTCACTCGAAATGATGAATGCTTTCTCATTAAGAGCAACGTGCACCATAAACACCTTCTTCAGCCCACCTAAGTCCAGTTAATGGCCAGTTCGGTGCTTTCTCCTCAGTCTCAGGGGTTCGTGAGAGCGCAAGAATTCAGTCCACACACCTGCCATCGTGAGAGGTTTAATAAACTCAAACTAAATCTCCACGGAACCACGGTTCGGTTCTCCCAGTCACGACTTTCCAATGTCTCTTACTGAAACTTGAGAGGTTGTTATTGAACAATGTTGCCCAGACAAATTAAGTAACAAATGGTGGGTCCCTCTGTTCCGATTTGATCTTTTAATTTCAAATAATGGTTGTTGGTGTCCAAGGTTCGAGCTTCATGCATTCGTGAGGTTCGGGTGGAACAGCTACCCCTGCGCCACCTCTCT
>NW_015539898.1:1800540-1814761 GCF_001515605.1 Sinocyclocheilus anshuiensis | reverse complement strand
TCTCTCTCTCTCTCTCTCTCTCTCTCTCTCTCTCTCTCTCATATATATCTGGCCGGTGTCTGTTAGGATAGGTGGAGTCACAAACGATTTCCACGCTTGAAATTGTTCATCCCAGATCATTTTTAATAATGGGAAAACGTTATCTTGTTCTGCGTTGTACATTGCTCATACATAAGTAGCCTGATTGGTAGACAGGTTTCGGAATTTCACTTTGCATTTATAAACGCTGACTGAATTAACGCTGAGATATGCATATGTAATATGCAGTAATATCCTTTAAAATGTAATAAAACTCTTTAAAACAACAGGTGCAGCGCTCGCGACGAGCACGTGACCATCTGTCACGTATAGACAAAATTGATAACGAAAGAATTTCGTCACCTAAATCCATTTTTTAAAAAGTCTTCTGTAATGCAATAGAAAAACGAACTATATAAAATTAATAGTAGTAACATGCTGTTTTCGACACATTTTAATCTTTCCCCCTCAAATGTTTATAATACTTAGCGCGATAGTTTCTGCAACTTAACAAAGCTTATGAATATTTAATTAGGCAAGCACTGAGGCAGATCATGATTGGTTGTCCGCTTACCCTCTTTAGAAGTGCACGCAAGGCGAGCACGCAGCAGGTTTTACTTAGAAATGTTGCTACGTAACTCTCGTCAACTTCGTCTGGAACATACTACAAAAAGATTTTTTAAATATCTGAAAAACCACAAAAGTGCGTTTATCACCGCGTTTATCACCCCCTTGTCAGCAAGCTTGGCCCCCACACCACCAATTTGAAATCGTATCGCACCAAACAATTTTGAGTGCAATGCGCAGTTTGCCCTGTTGGTGGCAGTAATGAACGAAGTAATTTATTATGCCATAACTATTATGCCAAGAAAAAAGAACGCAACACGAGAACACACATGCTTCAGAGAAAGAAAGTCACATATTCATCAGAGCTTCCCAAAAAAAGATACAGGTAAGTTAGCTGGTTAATTTCAGTCATGTTCACTATTCAAATGTACGCTGTTGCTTATGATAAACGGTTTTTAATAGTGATTTTAAAACTACATATGAAGCAATTATGACTATGCAAACTTTGCAAAGAGTCAGCAGCTACCAGAGACCAGATGTAACACCTAAAGAAATAAATTTTAGTCAAGCTCATATAACAAGATAATATTTAACTTATATCTCAACGTTAATTATTTAAATATTTAAATTAAATATTAGAATTTTTATAGTACGGTTTTGCCTACATTAATTACTTGCCTTGTTAGTAGTGAGATAAAGACTGCAAAGACAAAATCTTTTATTATTAATAAAGCATTCGTCAGTTAACTGAATTTAGTCTAGAATGTAGATTTAAAGAGATAAGCGGACCAAAAATTAAAATTCACTCGTTATTTTCAAACTCTAATGTCATGTCAGCTAATGATTTTCTGTCTTCTGTGGTCTGTCATGCACGAAAAAGGACAAAATATAATAATATCACAGTACTGTGTACTGTGTTCTAGAACCGCCACAGAACTTTTTTTTTTTTTTAAACAACATGAGATGCAGAGAATTATAGGCTTGTATTACCAACCTCTACAATCCAGCAGAATATCAAACACAGAAGCCTAATTACACATTTACATTTAAGCCAAAGCAAAGGAAATGCTGCCCACTTGCAGGATTTGATTTGCAGGGTTGATTCTAACCCAAACTCTTATGAAAGGGCTTTAAATGGTGAGGCCATTCATCTGTGCAAGACAGCATAAAAGAGGGTAGGCCTATAATTACAGAATGAAACTTAATGTACTGATGCCTCTGGGAGAAGTTCATATTGTAAGTATGCATCAGTAGAAGGCAGTGCTTAAGATCTAAGTTCCAGAGCACTGTGTTAAGACCCCTCAAGCGCTGTCCAAGTTCAGTTCTCAACCAATTAAAGGGGAATCAGGAGGGGGTTGGCCGCTGATGGAGAGACACACAGCGATGGGAGCACAAAGCTTGCTTTGTCTTCCAAACACACAAGTAATTTGGATATTTTCAGAGGACTTTGGAGAGAAATGCACATGCACCACAGTGGTGATTAGAGCAGCAAACACTTGCAATAGATTATATAATAACCACCTCTAACACAAAGGGACCAATTTTGCCTTGAAAAAGAGGTCTGTTCAACATCATAATGGCAGAGAGATCCAGAGGAACGAGACAAATAGGATGAAGTTTTGGGGAGCACAAGGACACGCAGATATGATTATCAGAAATTGCTCCAAACTTTTCCACCCAAATGGAAGTACAGTAGTATAATTTGTCAAAATTCTCAGATCAATCTGAAAGCAGTGGTCAGCCCTCTGGAAAAAATTGTTTAGAGGTTTGTATGATGCAACAGCATGTAAATCTGTCTATTTCTATGCTAAATAACATTTATTAACATTTAAAGCACATACGATGCGCAAAACTCCGCATTTGAACAGTCTGAACAGAACAAATACTTAAACTAATAACAAAACAGTAGCTGATTCAGAAGCGCCTTTGATAAAGAATATCTCTTTGGTTTTGAGACTTTAGTCTTTGCAACTTCAGGGATCTTATCTATGCACAATCATCTTGTAACACTCCAAAGAGAAAGGAGAACTTGAAATCGCATCATATGACCCCTTTAAGAATGTCCTGGCAGAAAATTACAAGTACATTTTCCATTTTTTGTAAAATTATTTTTGTACTTTTTTGTTTTCGAGTGAATATTGCCCTTTAAAATAATCACATTTTGTTGCTTTGCAGCCGGAAATGAAGACGGACACAGTTTTTTCACTTGAATGTTATAAGCTGCACTATGTAAATAAAATGAAAACTGTGTCTGTCTTCATTTCAGCACAATATGATTATTTTAAAGGGGGGTAATTCTTTTCTATACCCACTGTATAATACACTGACAGCCACCAAATACACAGGTGGTAATGAGAAAACCAGATGATGAATCAAAGCTCATTACAAGTAGCTTTTCCACAAGCTGAGGAGGAAAATACTAATATATAAAGCGTGTAATAAACACAAAACACCATCATAGTAACACACACAATGCTAAAATAGTGTGATACACGTGACGTTAATTTAACAACATAAGATGTAACAAAACCCTAATGTACATAACTGAAAAAAAAAAAAAAACGAAGAAGAAACAGTTATTTCAATGAAAAACCATCAAATGTGAAACGTCACACAGGAAATTCTTGGACTGTCAATTTACGTTTTTTTTTCGCTGTAAATTATAAGATGACTAATTCTTTTCACTTCCAAAAACTGTAAATTTAACAGTATTTTACTGCATCCCATTAGATGTATTACAGTTTTCTCTGTATATACAGTAATGGAACTTCCTGTCAATCAATTAACAGGTTTTAACTGTAGTATTTTTACAGTCTTTTACTGTTAAAACCACAAAAATAATTTTGTACAGTATACAGTCTCACCCTTTCTAATGGTCCTGGGCCAGCATAAGCTGCAATGTGGACCAGACTTGATGGTGCAAGTCAAACACTATCATCAACAAGACTGTGTGAAAGAAGAGGGAGTATTTGATACACTTGACCGTGTCTGTGTGCTTTTGAAACTTCTTTAGATGTCTCAAGAGGCAGTGTTGTGATGTATTGTTTTCAATTAGTGCCTATAGTATCTACAACAGTGTGGATTAAAATGACACTTTGAAGCCGACTGTGTACATGGACCCTCTGAAAAGTTCAATGTGCAGACACATCATAAATGCATCTCTTTGGAGATCAGACAATTGTTTTGGTTTTACAGAAAACAAAGTAGTACCAGACATAATATAGAGAGGGATTTACAGTAGTTTGTGTCTGTCTGGACTCTGGAGGGTATTACAAAAACTAGACATCAAAGTTTTGAAGTTTATCGGAATTGGTTGATTTTTAGTGGTCAGTCACTATGAGACAAATAAACAAACTGTTAGATGTGTGGTGGTTGTTTAAACTCTAGACAAAAAAAGACAGGTTAAGCTAATTAAATCTTTTATTAATTTATAATATAATAAATATTAACTAATAAAAAAAGTTTAAACTAAAAATAGGTTGAACTAAAATCAAAATAAAAAAATATAAAGCTAAATTGAATTAGTGAAAAAATAAAACTAATAAAAATGAGAGAAGCACATTCAATTACTAAAATTAAAACGACTGAAAAAGTAAAAATGAGTAATAAAGTTAAAATAATTAAGGTAATTAATATTAATAAATACTATAATAGTATGTAAATAATATTAAAATAGCACTGGGAGTATGTGCAAGTATGCCATCATTACAGAAACAAAGGTGTAGATTTATGAAGAAAGAAGAACCAGTCCTTTCTGTTAAAACTCTTTATTAAGTTGCTCAACAACTAGCAGAACAAATCACTAAAAATTCAAATCAGACATTGATATGAAATATGATCTAAACTAACAATATATCATGTGTGTCCTGAAATATGTGTGAACTTGCACAACCTGGATCAAAATGGAAATATTTTCAAGGATAAACATTCAAGACATCACCAGAGGCCCACAGTTGGCTCTGTAATGTATTTCTTCAATAGAAATGTAAAAAAGTATAGTGAGTAACACCTCAACATTCAACACATAAAAATACCACTGTATTATTTAAGAAAATATACTACGCTGATCAAGTGTAAGTAGTAATATCAGAGGGAAATCCAGTAAGTATATGCAATACCATTTATATCATAAAATATGATCAGATAAATATATGGTCCAAACATCTTTAATTGTAAAAACACATAAAAACGTGCTGGAAATGTGCTGCAATCATCTCCCTCCTATTTGTCAGTTTCTGGCGCAAATAAAGATTTGCTTTTGTCTATGAACATATGACATTGATGAATGAATATTCAAGTCACATAACTCCCAGTTTTGGGAGTTACTTTGGGCGCAAATGAGCAATTACTGAAGGATGAAGACAATGTGTGGATAGAGAATAACAAATGAGACTCAAATAATTGAAAGCTGAACATTATATAAATTCAATGTCATCAATGTCAGTTTAACTTCAGTCATTAGGAACTTACGATCAATAACAAACAAATAACAGTTTCACTAATGAAATGCTAATGAGGGAGCATGAAATACAATTATGAAGATGCTTTCAAGAAATTCAGGTTACCTGGTTCAGTTTTTTTTTTTTTTTATGTCTACAGACACAATTCTGTACCTGCTGATTCCCTTTGGAATATAAAACAATCTTGACTAAACAACTTTCATTCTTATTTATCAATAGAAGCACCTCTTTTACCATGTTTTTCACACAAATCCACCATAACACTTAAAGGGGTAGTTCAACCCAAAATTTTAATTCTGTCATTATTTCTTCACCCTCATTATTTTTTTTTTTTGTAGATGACAAAATTAGGAATTTTCAACCACTGTTCAAAGTTGTCAAGACATAAAAAGGAAAAAAAATCACAGCAAAAGTTGTTCATATGACATGTGCACTATATTCCAAGTCTTTTGAAGCCACACCATAGTTTTATGTGAGAAACAGACCAAAATAAAGTGGTTATACATTGATAATCAACATAATTTACTCAAATCTGATCCTTCTTTTTTTCATATTTATTCAAATCTGAAATTGCATAGCTTTTACTAAAACAACATTTATTGTCATGTATGTAGTAACCGAACATTTGTGGATTTTGGTAGAACGTAACAAATGGCTTCAGAAGACTTGGAATCAGTGTTGTTATAATTAACTAAAACTGTTAAAAATCATTAATTGAAATAAAGCTGAAATAAAACTGATGGAAAACTAAAAATAAAAAATAGAACCGACAAAATCACATCAAATTACTAAAATGAAAATGAACACTGAAAGTATAAAAATAAAAGCTAGTTTAAAATATTAATTTATACTATGATAGCATAAGTAACACTAAAATAAAACGTATTGGAATAGAGCAAACAAGTCATATGGACCACGTTTATGGTGCTTTTTGGAGTATGTAAAGATTGTGCAAAAAGCTATTCGGTTATTTGCACAACAAAAACAATGACAGAATTTCCTTTTTTTTGGTGAACCATCCCTTTAAAACCATCTAAAAAATTCCGCTCTCTCACTCTTCCTCGACCATCATCTCTCTGTCTTGGCCCTGCAGGTTGTTTTTGCTGCTTCCTGTGATTGGTGGAGGGGTGTGGTCACACCTGTCCGTCCTCTCTGAGTTGAGATCCAGCTCCTCGAAGGAAGAAACGCTGGAGGTGTCGCTTCTCTCCACATGGTCAAAGTCCCAGTGTTGATCTCCGTCTCCGTGTGAGTGCGTCCGCGTGGTGGACGGGGCAGGTGAGGTGTCCCGGCTTTCCGAGGGGGGCAGGCGGCTCACGGAACTGCGCTCGCTGTGGGAGTCAGCACCTGTGTGTCACACGCCCACACAAACACAAGAGGTGATTCATTTCGCCATAGTGTCACAGCGAGCAAGCAGCACCTCCGCTAATGAAAGCGTCTCCTGTATGGCTAGCATACAAAAACTATCAAATATTTCTGGAACTCCTGCCCTCCTCATCTCTTAACATCTTCTCATTTTAGAGCAAAAAAGAGACACTCGTTCCCTTCTGTTTAAGCAGCTATTCCAGGTTGTTTCTGCTGTGGTGCTACTTGCTAATTAGCAGTTGTGCGTGTGTTCGTGGAAGGGAGATGATGAGTGTTTGGAGAACCGCATATGTTGGAATTGGAGTGTGTGAACACAACCTTTGCAGATAACTAGATTTCTGCTCGCCTGTTTAAAACTCACTGCCATCATGCTAAGATACTGGCATTCAGTTGCTATGGGTCTTAGTAGTTTTTAGCACACATTATTAGTGGTTGCCCATTTCTCGCGTCCCTCCTTCTATGTACATCTATGCTGTTTTATCATCTACTAAGAGAAAACTATGTCTGATTGCTAAAAAAGTAATAGTACATATTTTTCTAAATAGGTCTTATGTGGTAAAGCTTTTGACTCCTTTGACCACCTAGCAACCATTCAAAACACCCTAGCAACTGGATAGCAACATGCAGAAAACATCTTGAACATCTTAGGAACTGCATAGCAGCATGGTGGCCTCACTCAATATTTTCTTTATTAACATAGAATCTAGTTTTTCATTCTTTTTTCATGTATGAAAAAGTAATTTTAAACACACAGATGCACACTTTTTTTTAATTAAGGGGGAAAACCAATAATTTGATCATTATTGTGGTCATAACCAATAAATGGCTGATTTTAAAACTCTATACTATTTTGTCTAAATAAATTAAAAAATAAAATCTAAAAACAATAATTTTGAAATGCTACACCAGTGTTGCTATTGTTAACTAAACATAAAAGCACTAAAATAATTGTCATTAATTAAAATAAAGTAATTATAACTATTACTTAAACTTAAATAAAAGTTAGATATCTTGCCTTGGCAACTGGCTGAAATACAATACATAAACAGAAATTTATATATAAAAAAAACTAATAAAAATGACTAATAAATTTAAAAAAAAACTAATAAAAAGCACATAAAATTACTAAAACTTAAACTAAAATTATAATATTAACTTGAAATATAAAATTAAAGGCTAATTCAAAATAATAATAAATACAATAATAGTATTGAAATAATTCTAAAATAACACTCAAGATTTTCTTCAGAAATGTAAAATATAGTTTTTCATTCTTATTTCTGCATTAAAAAAATGCTTTGAAATGTACTAAGTGCACAAATATTAAAATTCAGCCCAGTCCCGATAATCAGATAATTATAATGATCATTGTGGTCGATGACCAAATGATATTAATCTGATATTAAAATTCTATACTATTTTGTCTAAATAAATAAAAAAATTATTATTTTAAATGCTACACACGAATTAGCCATTACATTATAAAGTATGAAAAATTAATATTCTGAGATTTACTAAATATTATATTTAACAGTGCTATTTATTTGTGTGGTTTTTTTTTAGATCAAGTGAGGGTTAGATGACAGCAAAGGTAATCTAAATGTAAAACAGTGGAAATGATCAAATGATACATTAAAAAGAATCGGAAATATCAGCCAAATAATTGATATGGTATCGATACAGGTACCATATCTAAACTATGAAACATAATAGTTCCTATTAAAACATAATCTTCTGTATCCCTGTAGGATACACAGGAGTTTTAGACACACACACACACACACACACACATAGAGCAAAAAAGAGACACTCGTTCCCTTCTGTTTAAGCAGCTATTCCAGGTTGTTTCTGCTGTGGTGCTACTTGCTAATTAGCAGTTGTGCGTGTGTTCGTGGAAGGGAGATGATGAGTGTTTGGAGAACCGCATATGTTGGAATTGGAGTGTGTGAACACAACCTTTGCAGATAACTAGATTTCTGCTCGCCTGTTTAAAACTCACTGCCATCATGCTAAGATACTGGCATTCAGTTGCTATGGGTCTTAGTAGTTTTTAGCACACATTATTAGTGGTTGCCCATTTCTCGCGTCCCTCCTTCTATGTACATCTATGCTGTTTTATCATCTACTAAGAGAAAACTATGTCTGATTGCTAAAAAAGTAATAGTACATATTTTTCTAAATAGGTCTTATGTGGTAAAGCTTTTGACTCCTTTGACCACCTAGCAACCATTCAAAACACCCTAGCAACTGGATAGCAACATGCAGAAAACATCTTGAACATCTTAGGAACTGCATAGCAGCATGGTGGCCTCACTCAATATTTTCTTTATTAACATAGAATCTAGTTTTTCATTCTTTTTTCATGTATGAAAAAGTAATTTTAAACACACAGATGCACACTTTTTTTTAATTAAGGGGGAAAACCAATAATTTGATCATTATTGTGGTCATAACCAATAAATGGCTGATTTTAAAACTCTATACTATTTTGTCTAAATAAATTAAAAAATAAAATCTAAAAACAATAATTTTGAAATGCTACACCAGTGTTGCTATTGTTAACTAAACATAAAAGCACTAAAATAATTGTCATTAATTAAAATAAAGTAATTATAACTATTACTTAAACTTAAATAAAAGTTAGATATCTTGCCTTGGCAACTGGCTGAAATACAATACATAAACAGAAATTTATATATAAAAAAAACTAATAAAAATGACTAATAAATTTAAAAAAAAACTAATAAAAAGCACATAAAATTACTAAAACTTAAACTAAAATTATAATATTAACTTGAAATATAAAATTAAAGGCTAATTCAAAATAATAATAAATACAATAATAGTATTGAAATAATTCTAAAATAACACTCAAGATTTTCTTCAGAAATGTAAAATATAGTTTTTCATTCTTATTTCTGCATTAAAAAAATGCTTTGAAATGTACTAAGTGCACAAATATTAAAATTCAGCCCAGTCCCGATAATCAGATAATTATAATGATCATTGTGGTCGATGACCAAATGATATTAATCTGATATTAAAATTCTATACTATTTTGTCTAAATAAATAAAAAAATTATTATTTTAAATGCTACACACGAATTAGCCATTACATTATAAAGTATGAAAAATTAATATTCTGAGATTTACTAAATATTATATTTAACAGTGCTATTTATTTGTGTGGTTTTTTTTTAGATCAAGTGAGGGTTAGATGACAGCAAAGGTAATCTAAATGTAAAACAGTGGAAATGATCAAATGATACATTAAAAAGAATCGGAAATATCAGCCAAATAATTGATATGGTATCGATACAGGTACCATATCTAAACTATGAAACATAATAGTTCCTATTAAAACATAATCTTCTGTATCCCTGTAGGATACACAGGAGTTTTAGACACACACACACACACACACACACACACACACACACACACACACACACACACACACACACACACACACACACACACACACACACACACACACACACACACACACACACACACACACACACACACACACACACACACACACACACACACAGACAGAGTAAGTGACAGTATGAGAGAAGACAGACAGACTAACAGATTGAGAGAGGTGCCACACAGCCTGAGCTTCACTGAGCAGTGTGTGTGCTCATGCTGCTAGTGAAGGAGTCCCTGCATGCTCACACTCAGCGTGTCAGAGTGACAAACGTGTCAGGACCGCTCAGGATCTCAGCTTTTTTTTCTGCTTACGTCAGTACTTCTAAGATGAAGGGATGTTTTGTGTGTCTATTAGATGACCATTCACTTAATGTTTATCTGCCTCCTGCTCTTCCTGTCATTGTGGCATTTTTTAAGTAGGGATGGACAGACTAGATGAAGGGAGGATAGTGAGGGATGACAGGGATGTGTGTGAAAGTGAGAGGAATAAAGATGAAGAGACTGATAGTGTCGGAGAGAGAGAACAAAGTGTCCTTCATATGCCATCAGCATGCAGATGTTGAATGCTTAAAACTGTAACATTTTATAAATTTTGCTTCAAAACTCACAAACTACTACAAATGTGAGTCAGTAGTAATAGTAACACTTATTAACACAATATTTGCATTTAGAAAGACTCAATGACGAATAGACTCAAAGACTGAATTTGGCTCATCTTTTTAATTGTTTACCACCCGCTTTCTGCAGGAAATAGCATATTTGCTGCATGCAAATAGTGCTGAGTTTTGTGAATATGCACTCTATAATGAGCCTAATTTACATAGAAAGGACAGATGTTTACACTAAAAAAATGCATATTAAATGTAGCGCTATTTCTATGAATTTAATGCCTAGTTAAACTGGAATGCAAGTGTTTTCTGAATTTGCTGAATTGAAACAAAACTTTTATTAATGTACTGTATCTCAAACAAGGTTGTAAGAATATTACACATTATTTTTTAATATTAAAGTAATATATAAAAATGCTACTATTATTTAAAATTAAAAATGGCTTAAAATTGTTTCCACCTTTTTAATTTTTGTAACAGTGAGGAGGAATAATATGTGTTTAAAGCACACATTACAATTAAAGCATACATACAGTATACATGAGTATATTTTAAAAGAATCATTAAAGATTTTAAATATGGTTGATTCTTTTTATTAAAATATATTTATTAACTGATAAGTCAAGAAGTGTTTTTAGTTAATTACTGTAATGGAATAATGCTGATTACTTCATTAAACACATTTTAAAGATTCAATATTATATTTCAATTTATCCATATAATATGTACTTTTTTTAACTAGTGATACAGTTACCCTGACCTCACAAAATCTGCTTCCAGAGAGCTAAAACTCTGTCAGAAAATAGGTAGTCATTTAGATTCAGGGGCATCCAAACTGAAAAGAAGTAAAGATCTGGACAATTGCAAAAAGAATTGTAAAATGAAATCTAATTGGTCTCAAAATTGTTTTTGTTGTTAATTAAAAAAAAAAATCTCAAAAAAAGAGAGAACCTTAGTGAGTGTATACTTAAGTGCAGTCACTCCGTTGTGATTTTGAAATTTAAGGTGTTACAATTGCCCTTGGGTTCCCATATGTGACGACCGGCCTTGCCATTTAAAGCACATTTCAGTGCAATATGCCACTTT
Organism: Sinocyclocheilus anshuiensis; assembly: GCF_001515605.1. NCBI lineage: Eukaryota > Metazoa > Chordata > Actinopteri > Cypriniformes > Cyprinidae > Sinocyclocheilus > Sinocyclocheilus anshuiensis. The sequence goes on along the minus strand of NW_015539898.1, from coordinate 1,803,225 downwards.
GACAAAACTCATTTTGAAGCTGTTTCGTGAACAGCATCATTCACCAGGGAACAGATGTTGAATGCGTAAATCTGAGCAGCGAGGTCAGCTTCACGCCACTTCAGCAAAACAGCGATTCCTTCGGCATGACAACTAAAACATCACTTGACAACATCACTTGCGGTATCTGCTTAAATGCGCCACTGACACAGCGCTGAAACATAACACTAAGTTATTTTTTTTTAATTATCGCGTTTTAACTCAATCTTCAAAAAGAGATGATACTGCACATTAAAGGGGTCATATGATGCTACAGTGAGCAGAGGCCAGCGGCTAGAGTGAGGAACGGCCGGAGGACTAGAGTGAGCAGAGGCAGCGGCCTTGAGAACGGCGCGGCCGGCGGATTCGACGAAGGAGACTTACGGCAACCACATGTGACGACCCCGGGCTGGACTCCACTTCGTCCACGGTGAAAGCCGATCCGGCGATACACAGCGCAAAGTTGTTGTATTTCCTCAGCAACCAGCACGGATTAGCTCTAGGCATGACGAAGCAGATATCGTCCTCTTTTGGAAGGCCAAACAAAGTAGTCAGTCATTTCTGACTTTACAGCTTCAGTGAAACATCCCTGGCAATTTCAAAACACAGCGCAGACATCTGCTCAGAGACAATCAGAAGTACTTCACAATCAAGGACTAGAAAATCTTTTTTTTTTCTGTTCACATCTGTTCTCTACACTTTGTCACTACAGGCACACTGCTGGCAGACTTCTGCTCATTAAAAATGTAAAATCATTTCACAAAAAAAGTGTAATTTATGTTATATCATGTTATGTACACTAATAAATCATAAGCACATGTTTATTTTGGTACCAGAAAGACAGACCGAGAGAACTGACAGAAATAAAAGTGGGAAAAAAATATATATATATTTCTATATGGAAAATCAAATTAAATCAGAGTTTCTACTTTGACTACTCCTTTTAATATTGCCATAAATTCTGAAATGGTTATCAGTAATGGGCAAAAGTGTAATTTATGTTATATCATGTTATGTACACTAATAAATCATAAGCACATGTTTATTTTGGTACCAGAAAGACAGACCGAGAGAACTGACAGAAATAAAAGTGGGAAAAAAAAATATATATATTTCTATATGGAAAATCAAATTAAATCAGAGTTTCTACTTTGACTACTTTTAATATTGCCATAAATTCTGAAATGGTTATCAGTAATGGGCGAGTGACAATTATTAACAGCCTTCCTGTTGTTTAAACAGTAGAACATGGTGCTAGCAACCCTAAAGTCATTGGTTTGATTGCTAGGAAATGCATGAACTGAAAACGTGTAGCTTAAATGCAAAATAAATTGCTTTGGATAGAGTCTGCCAAATGCATAAATGGAAATGTTTTAATAATTGTTATATACTGTTTTTTGTCCAAACAACATTGGACCCCATTCACTTTCATTGTATGAGCCAAAAAAATAAAAAATAAATAAATGATTGAGGACAAATTAATTTTCATTTTTGGGTGAACTATCCCTTTAACTTACCTAAAATATGTAGAAACCTTAAATAAGAGTACGTTATTCCTTAAATACTTTAGAAATATATAATAAGTTTATATATAATAAGCCAATACTGAAAACACACATATTAATATTTTACTTATGTTGATAGATAAATTTCTAGTGCATTTCAAACATGTTTTCTGATTCACACGATTTCATGTTAGTATCTAAAGTTACAAACCAACTAGCAACTAACTTTGCTTCTTAGCAAGTGCTAATTTTGAGGGTCTGCGTGTCCTGATAGAGGATCAAATGCGCGCTTGAATGATGAGAGGACAGTAGGAACAAGACATGCTGAATAACATATTGAATTTAGCAGCACATTTGGACCCAAATTTGTCCTTTAATCTTCCATCTTCTCTGCTTTAATCTTCTCCTCTATCATATATTATAGTCATTACAATGTATTTGTTTCAGGGTAACAGGTGGAACTGGCATCACTAGGACTCACACACACACCGTCCAGGACAGCTGGTGTGGACAACACACCCCTCAGGTCACAAACAGCTCACCCGTGTTTCATATTTGCTCGGCGGTACCTCTGGGCTTTGGTCTGACCAGGGCAATACGCCATGGATACACACAGATTGTTTCTCATTATCACTAGAGCAGGTGTAGGTGATCACACAGTTCAGCCAATATGACACGTCCACGTCAAAACTCCATAAGGTGATGGTTAATGCCTATTAAAACACTGTGGTGTAGGGCTGCACGATAAATCGAAATGGAATCGAGATCGCGATTCGACAGAAGCTGCGATTGTCATGCTTATCTTTAAGTGAAACACGGTTCTGTGATCAGCAGTAAATCTCCATCCAAAGGCCAGAGGGCGCTCTCGCGCTGAAACTCCAAATACGCCTCGCAGAAGAAACCCAGAAAATGCCTATCGCTGCAGCTGAATAAACAGAAGATTCAACTGCTTTCATTGATTCAACGTGACTAATAAACACACGACTACGGCAATATACGGTTTATCTGAGATCTTATTATTATGATTTTCATTAAAATAAAGTATATTTATAATGCAATGCCTTTATCACTGCTTAAATACTATGAAATATGTTGCGTGCCTTATTCTGTGTAAGAAGCCACATCATCTCACAGAAGGATTTATTTCAAACACTCGACTGAC
>NW_015539898.1:1788492-1800424 GCF_001515605.1 Sinocyclocheilus anshuiensis | reverse complement strand
GTGAGTTTGGAGTAAAAATATGTTATTAAATGTGGTATTTTCACATGCTTTCAGATGGAGCAGCATTTACTTCACAGAGCCGTAGTTCACTGAGAAGCTATGCAAACAGCTGTCATTATCGCAAACGATTTCTTCAATTTAATAATCGCGCAATAAAATCGTCTGCGATTTTTTTGTGTAACTTGTCCATGAACTACGGCTATGTGTAGTAAATTCTGCTCCATCTGAAAGCACGTGATGATGATTTCCTGCTGATTACAGAACCGGCTTTACAAACAAATTGCGCATAACAATCACATTCGATTAATCGTGCAGCCCTAATACAGAGAAAAAAATTCTCTCTAAATGTCACTGAAGGGCTTGAGACATCGGTGGAGAAATTAAGCCTGCCATCTGAAAGCCCGTGATGATAATTTTCTGCTGATTACAGAACCGGCATTACTATCAAAATGCGCATGACAATCGCATTCGATTAATCGTGCAGCCCTACTGTGGTGCTTAATTTCAACCACTGAAACACACTCGTCGCATTAAATGCAAACTTGTTAAATTGACGATAGGCTACTATAGTGCTCAATAAACAGTTGGAGAGTACTTGGGTGGTTATCTTGGCTGGGAATCGAAACGTTCATACTAATGTCTCTGAAAAACCAAACAAACTTTGTTTAATAGTTTATGTACATCAATTAGACAATCTCTTCTTGTCAAAATGGGTGGTTCTTAGCTAAAATAAGGCTTAAAGTGTGCAGATAATCAAAAGAAAGCCTTGGTTAAACTTTTTTATTCCTTTAATAAGTGTAATAAGTAATGTGAGTGATTTTAGATAAGAAAGCATCTGTGAATTGAATAATTATAGTTTACCTGTGATGTCTGTCCTCCCGTCCTCTTCAGACTCTTTTCCCAATAACCATCTTTGGGCCTCTCTAACTTCGGGAACATAGAAATCACCCTGCCGAGCCAGCGGACCCATATAGTGGATCATTCCCCCTCGGTAGATCTCTAGAAATGGATGTGCGCACAACTTCCTTTCCTAAGAGACAGATAAACAAAAGGATAAAAGGAAAAACAACATTATAGTTTGAACTTCTTAGTCCAACCCCTTCATATAACAAAAACTCAAAAAGAGAATGATCTAAGCAATATTCCAGGCAGAAATTTACAAACGTAAAAATAATTTAATACTTTTATTCAGCAAGGATGCGTTAAATTGGGCAAAAGTGAAAGTAAAGACATTTGTAATGTTATAAAAAAATCTATTATTAAAAAAAACTTATTTTGGAGTTTCTATTAAATCAAAGAATCTTGAAAAAAATCAAGGTCTCCACAAAAATATTAAGCAGCACAACTGTTTTCAACTTTGATAATAAATGTTTCTTGTGCAGCAAATCAGCATATTAGAATGATTTCTGAAGGATCATGTGACACTGTAATGATGCTGAAAATTCAGCTTTGCATCACAGGAATAAATGCTGAAAATTCAGCTTTACATCACAGGAATAAATTACATTTTAAAATACATTAAAATAGTAAACAATCCTTTTACTGTTTATTTTTTATCAAATAAATGCAACCTTGGTGCATATAAGACACACACACACACACACACACATATATATATATATATATATATATATATATAATTAAATAATTTGTCTCATATTTCATACCATCAGCCTCGCTTTCATTTCACATAATACAATCATTTCCACTCTAATATTTCATGTGCATTTATTTATTTATTTCCATTCATGCTGGGATTTATTCTGTGATAATTGCTGGCTAGTTGCATATTTAGACTGTACATTATCACTTACATAAGGGCATTTTGCTCTTACTGTCATCTAAGATCTATGGAAATTGTCTTACCTAAAAATTATAAACTTCCCTAAAGGATAAACATTTGGAAATGCTTGTATTTAAGCATAAAACACACTTAGGGCCCTCAAGGCGATGGGTTAACAGAACATTTAATGTTGCTACATTTCCACAGGAAGGTCTTACTTTAGGACAGAGAAAGATAGATGAGAAGAGAGGGAGAGCAAATAAAAGGGAAAGTTGAAAAGCTAAGAGCACGTTTTCCAGAGACACTAAGATTAGAGAGCTGTGTCCACCCACTGACACTTCCTCTTCCTCCTTCCTCTCCTCAGTTTTCTCCCCTGTTACTCACTGATTTTAACACTGATGAGGCCTGAACCATTGTAATGCCCTCTCTATCTCTTACACATTATTCTGAACACACACTTCTTATCAAAGCTTGCAAAACTTGCTTCATTTCAACCGATTTTACAGAGCCCCCAACAGAGTCGTTAAACCTCCTATTGAGACAAATCATGTCATGTGATCTTTTCATTAAAATCTTATGAGTGCTAAATCACACTAATTGAAACACTTTTAAAACAAGAATATACAAAAAATAAAAAGAGGCTCTGTTTGGGATGCTCAGGATGAGTATGTAATAATGTATTGAGTGTAATGGATCATTTTGATTAAAATTATGAAATGGTTGATGCCTTATTGGGACAATAAAGACCTCCACACCTACCCTAATCCTACCACTATACCCCATAAACACTTTATTATTAAAAAAATACTGAGGCACTTTATTTCCACTTTTCGAATATTTCCTTAATTTTTATTGAAAATAAATGCATTTCCGATCTGATATGTGATGGGAAAAGGGAGAAGAACGAGCTTGGCAAAAGGCATATTCGAACTCGGATCGATTGCGTCAAAAGTTACCGCTACGCGCCTTACAACCTACGCTACTGAGGCTGCTGTTTGACGGGCATCTTTTGTAATGTTGTCTGTCCCAACCATACATTGGTGGGCAGGGTTAGTGTAAATAGCTTCTGCCAGCAAGGCGGGCTATTAGCACTTAGTGTTAATAGACACTCCAATAATTAAAATGTTCTTCACACTAAGAAAACTTTTTTATTTTAAGAACTGTTCACTAAACTTTTCTTTGGGCAACCAAAATAGTTATATGGCATCACTGCAAAAAAAAAAAAAACATTTTGGAACCTTGTTTAAACCACTGAACTCACAAACAAATTCAAAGTCTGAAAAAGGAAAAGGCCTGATCTGAAACCTTGATCTACCCGCCACAGCCCTATTCTACTTCTGACAGATGATTGACATGCGCTGCCACGAACAAAGCTGGAGGACTGGGGCCGTAAACAGGGAAAGGAGACAGAAGGAAGCTGGGGAATTACGTAACACTATTAATATTCCAATATCATAAACAATGTATCCATGCCATACTGTTTGAGACCCGGTCCCTCAAGACCTGAAAAAGGAAAATGCACAGATGAGCAAATTTAAACAATGTCTGTTGATTCATTGATTCCTACTCTTAGGTCACAAAATTGAGCTGATTGTTTGTGCAAGTAAAAGGAAAAGCTTAGCTAATTTATCATTATTTGAAGTTGTGGAAGTTGTGAACTTTTTTTCTGTCTAGTACAACTTAAAATGCTGATGCATAATCCATAAGTGTATTGTCCTGTTCTCTCTGGTGGGATTTTGTAATTGGTTCATAGCTGAACTATTGATTCTAGATAATTAACCAGCGCACAGTCCCATGTGGCACTCTGCAATAAAAAAATAAAGCTGAAGGGCAAGAAGATTCATATCCACCATCATTATCAGGTCAATAGTCTCTCATGTCATTCCTTTGCTTTAAATAATCAGCCTTTGTTCCTATATTTTACCTACGAATGCAGCCCTAAGTTACCATTTTGTAGAAGCCTAGGTTTGTATTTATCTCCAAAGGCATTTCTAAAACTCCTCAACAAGGAGTTTAACCAAAGCAATCAACCTAAATAAAAACTGTGAAAAAGGGTTCAAGATTGTGTACTTATGAGGGAATGAAAGAGCTACTGATGACATAAAGCAAGTATCTGTAATGCTTTTATAAAAATGTAAACTATCTATTACATATAGATATTAATAGATAGCATTAAAATCTATTTTAATACAAAAAAAAAAATCTATAACACGATGGAGAACTTTAATATAGCACTTTTACTTTTGGAATCCCACTGTTAAGCTCTAGTGCTGGCAATTTTTCAGTGTAGTACAAAGCAAATGTGATTTAAAAAAAAAAGAGTTCACTCCAAAAATGAAAATTCAGTCATTAATCACCTCATTCCAAACTTTCTTTCTTCTGTAGAACACAGAAGGTACATTTTTGAAGAATATTAATATTTGAAGAAGTTACTCTTTTCACTATAGTTAAAGTGAATGAGGACTGAGTCTGTCGAGCTCCAAAATGACACAGAAAAGGCATAAATGAGTCATAAAATATTCACAAAATAATCCATATTAACTATCAAGTAATTTAAACTCATTTCCAATTGATTTTGGCCATTAGCTGGTGGTACATCTGTACATGGCTTAAAAACAACTGCGCTGAATGGCATCTCAAGGTGAGACATGGGATATTTGTGTATAAAATGTATAAAACCAAATTAATGATGCTGGAGAAGGTAGAAATATACAGAAGCAAAAAAGGCTCCATCGCAAACTTCAAGAAGAAAAGAAAACAGATGGGGAGGAAAAGAAGAGGGATGGCTGGGTAAGCCAGAGACGAAGATGAAAAGCTGTCAAAGTTTCTCATCCAAATTCAAGAGGAAAGGTTCTATCTCGCAGTGCTGTTCTTCTCTGTATATCCTTTTAATTAACGTTCCCTCGTAGGTTCAGCCTCGCTAGACTTGCGGAGATGGCGAGAGAGAAAAACGGCATGGAAATGTCTTCCGCTTTTCTTCTTCTCAACAATAGCAGAGGGTATGATAAGCATGGATTGCCTTTCTACTTTCTACTCGGTGATGCTCCAAGATTAGATTCCAAGCTTTTCTTCATTCAAAGAATCACAGAAATAACGATCCGGATGGAGTAAGGGACATAGTCCAATACAAAATGTGTCAAGCGTGATATTAATAAGACATTTAACATTTATTAGGCCGATGGCGGTTTCAGAAAACAGCCTTTAAGAAATAAAAATATTAAATGAGATCTTGTCTATTGCTTCTCATAGAAAGCAAAGAGATTTATTGGAGATTAAACTGATTAAATCCTGTTGTGACTTTTTGAGAAACAGAACCCAGTAAACTCACACATATCAGTGTCTCAAATTGTGCTCTGATTTGCCAGGTTATCAACATCTGCAAACTAAATTCAAAGATCGCAATAAAAACCCAAACATTTCTCATCAAATACTTCCATTAATTTAATTAATACCTTAATAATAATTTAATAATTTATTTGAATATATTTTAAAATATAATTTATTTCTTTGATGGCAAAGCTGAGTTTTCAGCATCATTACTTCAGTGTCACACGATCCTTCAGAAATCATTCTAATATGCTTGATTTGTTGCTCAAGAAACATTTCTTATTATTATCAATTTTGAAAACAGTTGTGCTGCTTAATAATTTTGTGGAAACCGTGATAACTTTTCTGGTCAAAAGAACAGTATTTATTTTAAATAGAAATCTTATGTAGCATTATAAATGTCTTTACTGCTACTTTTGATCAACTGAATGCATCTTTGCTGAATACATTTTTTTTTTTAAAACATCTTACTGACCCCATACTTTTGAACGCTAGTGTAAATGAGTCTCTTGAGCTATAAAAGAGGAACCTCTGACCAGTCATTTTTTTTTCTCTTGTAGAACTTAATGGTGCAACCAGATCCACACTTTGACCCTGCAGCAAGAAAAATGACTATTAACTAAATAACAAAATGCCATATTGCTTCTTCAAGGCTAAAGGATCTTTTATAGTGACAGACCACTACCATAAAATATCCCCAATATCTTCAGTGTCTGCAGGGATGGCACATCTCATGAGAGAAAGATAAGATGCAGAGAGAGACTCCCCGCTATTTAAGAAAAAGACATGAGTGACAAGGAGAAAAGGCCCCTGCGGTGACTGCTGGAGAAGCCCATCAAATATTTGGCTTGGTGATTGAGTAGCTTTAAGATTGTCTGGGACGTCCCTCCATTGCAATTCAAACCGGCTCTGCATTTAGAAAATTGTTGTTTTTCTACTGCAAAAGAAACAGTGAGAGTGTCTTCAGGGTATAAACACTTATTGAAACTGCTGTGATGCAATATTATATATATTATTATAATAACATGATAATAATATTTTTTTTTTTACTTGTTCCATGATGTTTTGATACCAAACACATACCAAAATCTCTCTCATACAATAACAGGAAAGAAACAGAAGGTCAAATCTGGCCACAACCAACAACGAATGCCTGTGAGAAATAAAATATTATTGATGTATTTGTATAACTTTATTCCTCTCACACACCACAGGTTTTCATGTGAGAATGGATGAGTGTTTTCTTTTCTTTAGTAAGTTCCTTGCCTGGGGATAAACATCTGATTGAATGTCAGAGGAAAACCCTTTTCAAATATACCCTGCGTGTTTTTAGAAAAATAAACAAAAGTACTCTGGATAAATTTGGGACTAAACAAGACCTTATGGCCCAACGTACAAATGTACTGTTTCTAAACACAGCATATCCTGTCACTAGTATCTCACACACACACACCCATATGCTTTGTCTTGGGCAACCGCAGAGGGCTGAAAGTGTTATGAAGAGATGAATGTGCCAAGAACAGCACCAAACCACACATCTATGAAATAGGTCAGCACTTTTCTGAAGTGCTGATTCTGGACCAGTTTATGTCTTTGTTATTAAAGGTCCCATATTGTCAAAATATTCTTAAGGACATCAAAACCTCAAATAAAACTCCAGAAAGGTGTACAATATGGGACCTTTAAAAGCTATTATGTTGATGATCCCCTGAACTTCCATATTTCATAGATTTGTTGCTGTTGGAGATAAAGCCTAATCGTGTCTAAATTGCTTTAAAGAAATAATATCTCCGGTGTAGGAAATTCCCAGCAGTGATATCATCTGAAGAGAAAATGTCAAAGATCAATAAGGATGAAATCTATCGGAGGTCTGAGATAATAAACAGTTAATAGTGGTGCTGTCTAAAGCTTAAACCTAGGGTAGATTTGAACAAACCTGCAACCACCCAGAACACCCTAGTAACCACCTCTAGCAACTGCCCAGAACACCCTAGTAACCACCTCTAGCAACTGCCCAGAACACCAAGGTAACCTCCTGGCAACCGTCCAAAACACTAGTAACATCCTAATGACCATCCAAAAACCTTAAAATACCTCCTAGCAACCACCCAGAACACCCTAGTAACCTCTTCTAGCAACTGCCCAGAACACGCTAGTAACCTCCTAGCAACTGGCCAAAACACACTTGTAACCTAAAACACACTAGTAACTTCCTAGCAAGTTTCCCAGAACACCCTAGTATTCTCCTAGCAACCGCTCAAAACACTAGTAACTTCTTAGCAACTGCCCAAAAACACTAGTAACCTACTAGCAAGTAGCAACCACCTAGAACGCACTAGTAACCCCCTCAAACTTCCTAGCAATCACTAAAAACACTAGTAATTTTCAAGCAACCACCCAAACCACCAGTAACTTGTTAGCAACCACCAAAACACACCAGTACCTCCCTAGCAACTGCCTAGAACACCCTAAACTCCTAGCAAATGCCCAAAACACTAGCAACTTCCTGACGACTGCCCAAAATCCCTTGTAGCAACCACCCAGAACACACTAGCAACTGCCTAGAACACCCTAGTAACCTCTTAGGAGCCAGTCAAAACACTAGTAAATTCCTAATGCCTAGAAACCTCCTAACAACCACCAAGAACACCATAGTAACATCCTAGCAACTGCCTAGAACACACAGTAACCTCCTAGCAACCAGCCAAAACATCCTTGTAACCTCCTAGCAATTTCCCAAGAATACCCTATAGTAAATGAACACATACTTTGTCAAACCTAAGATAAAGTTATGTCAGCAAGACAAAAAAAATCACATTGAACCTAACTAATTTGGTCCCTTAAAACAATTGATTTCATTGCTGAATTTACAAACAAACTGTATTCTAAACAGCAAGGAAAGTTATGTTAAAATAACCTAACTAAATCATGTGGAACCGATGTACATGATTAAATTGTGTAAATCCAATGCACTTTTTTTTGTGTGTAGCAAACGCTGAGGACACGTAACCACCTAAAACCCTAGTAACTTCCTAGCAATCGCCAAAAACACACTAGTAACCTCTTAGCCACCACCCAGACACCCTAGTAACCTTCAAAGAACCGCCCAAAACACCAGCAACTTCCGAGCAACCACCAAAACACACTAGTACCTTCCTAGCAACTGCCTAGAACACCCTAAACTTCATAGCAACTGCCCAGAACACACAAGTAACCACCTAGCAACCACTTGGAATATGTTGGGATTGCATAGCAACACACTGAAAACCATTTTAAACGCTATAGCAATTATGTAACAACTTGGCACTGGTGGTGAAATATGTAAAAAAAAAAATCTAGTAATTATAATCAAATGTAACAACAATAATTTCATAAAGGGGTTTCAAAATGTTGCTTACAACAGAATAAAAGATTTGACTATTTTATGATGTACCATCTCAAAGGATTCACACATTCTGTGCTCACACAAACCTCAGAGTCTAAAACAGTCCTATGCTTCAACAGACACATCATATCCCAATATTCCACAATTCCACAATTGGCTGCTGCTGTCCACTGGAATTCTTCTCTCTTGTCCTCCTCCTCTAATGACAGTAATCTACAGGATTATGGGGTGGACAACTGTCAGACGTCAATGTAAAATAAGTGTGTCTCAACTAGTGTGTCTTTACCAACAGTAGACAACCATCACCATTATCCACCACTTAATCTCTAAAAATACGTTTAGACTTTCCTATCTTGACACTTGTAAAAAAAAAAATAATAATAATAATAAAAAAAATCTAAGGTAAGGTTTTCTGCTACAAATGCAGCATTATTTTGACACAAAAAAATAGATATTTTCAAGGTTTTTTTCAAAGAAACACTGCAGACTACATGCTACAGCTAACAGATGAACTATATTTTATATTTCTAGAAGACAATGCAATGCTAGGGTGGTTGCAAGGGAAGTTGCTATGCAGTTTCCAAGCTGTTCTAAATACCGTTTAGTGCATTTTTAAGTGGTTGCTTGGGTGTTTTGGGTGGTTTCTTAGTCAAAAGTCAAGTCAAAAGAGCACACTCTATGATACCCTATGATATTTTAGACCTAAGATCTCTCCTTCAATGTAAATGTAAAATGTAGCTATTATTATTATTATTTTGCTTGTTGAATAGGGGTGGGTGAAATACCGGTATAGCGGCAAAGCGCACATGTAGCAGTGCGCACCAGCGGCGAACTTGAGCGCGCGCCGCGGTCAAAGTTCAAAATAGTTCAACTTTTGCCGCTGTGCTCTGTGATGTTTTTATTAAATTTAAGACATCGGATGGTAGGAACAATTGTCCCCGCTTTGTATCTGAAGGGCTACGCTGAACTCGGCGGCCAGCACAGTGCATGCCATGATAGTGATGATTGCTTAGCAATTAGCAAAATATTAGATAACATAGATTAAACCAGATTTGATGTAGATCACACAAACATGGTATGGATTTCTCCCAGTCCTTTCTGTACCGAAAGTCAATGCCACATCATCAGACCCCATTATGAAACTTTGCGCACTTCATCCTTTTTCACAAATAACTTTGTTCAAGAAACTTGCTTTCTCTGATTAGTGTGGCCTATTTGCGCCAGCTAAATACATTCAGTTGTTCTTCCCTTGTAAATCACTGACCCGAGAAAGACGTCCCAGTGTTCGGTCTTTTGTCAAAGCCATTTTCTTAAGCTAAATGGTTCTGGTCCTCCTCTAAGCTCCTCCGAGCTCCTGAGACTCCAAACTCACAGTCGACTGCTCCTAAATTTCATTACAGGTCTGGCCGAAAATCCCCTGGCAGGAAACAAAAAGGAAAGCTGAAATTTGCATGTGTTATCTTGAAGGAGAGGTTCACCGGATTGGCAGGGTCCCCAATGTCAATTCTTTAAAAAAAGTAGGACTTGCAACTACCCTAGTAGTGAAAAATGGGCAGTATGACCAAGAAACGATTATGAAAAATGTTTCAGACCATCTATAAAGTTCAAAAGAGACAATTTCTTGTTTGCTGGGAAATGGCTACAGCCTGTCAGAATGGTAGTAGAATCACTCTCCATGATGAATGAAACATCCCAGGAGCTATAGGGAACAACAGAAAGAATCCAAGAGAAGGTAAAACAAATTATAAAAAAAACAGGTGTTCATATTTCACATAGGACAAGATAAAAGCACATTTTAGGTTACAGACTGAAAGAAGAGATTGCTTCGCCTATCTTAAATTGTACCTTGTCATTATGTGGTCCACAATCTTCCCAAAGTGTGCATCAAACTTGTGGCATTTTGCTGTAAGGGGCTTTAGGCCTTTTATCCTTTCCATGGGAGACTTGACCAAATACTGTCTGTAGATAGCCAATAATACTGACATTTTTTGTTCATTTTCATAAAGGCTACTTCATGAACTGTAACACTTTCGCAACCTCCAAGATAAAAGTTATAAATAAAAAAATGAGATAAGAAAATCTGAGCCATGTTGAACTCAGCCTGGTTTCCAAGGAAACATTCGGAAAGATTTCCATAGAGATTAGATCCTTTGATATTCCAAAGAGAAGAAGGATGGGAGAGAGGGAACCATCCGAAAACACAGATCTGATGAGAAAATCCATCATTAGTTTTTTTTTTTTAATCTGAGAGCGAAAGACAAGGAATCCCAAACAGTGCATATCATTACCGGATGAACCCAGACTTCAACAAAGTTAAAGTTGGGCTACTCAAACTCACACTAGCCTACTTTGTTAATGGGGAAGCCCTGCAATTAACCCCAGCAATTAAATTTCACTTAACCATAGATGAAAGACAACTACCTCAAAGTTGCTTTGATTTGGATCTAAAACTAGTTTTGTTATTTTTCGTGCAATAAAAAAGGTCCGATTTTGAGTAAAGGAAGGCAAGGCATGAAAGATCATGGTGACCTTACTGAGACAAAACAAAGTTGAGAATCTTAGATTCAACTCACACAAACACACAGATGTTTTTTTTTTTACTTTGGATATACAAGAAACAACTAGCAGGCTTTGAAGTAAAAGACATAAAAGACATTACAAAATAAAGAAAAAAAGAGGTGACATTGTAATTGTGAAAGTTAATCAGCATGTCTGGAAAATGCCTTTGTTGAAAATAAATAAATATCTATCTATTCATCTATTCATCCTTTAAAGGGGACTGACTCTTGCAGTGCCTAAATAAGGATTTGTTTACTACCTGAAAACTATTATGGTTCCTCTCCTCATTATATGTAAGGCAAGAAACAAACCGGATGTTATTATTTACAATACCGTTCAAAGGTTTGGGGTCGGTATAATTTTTAAATGTTTTTGAAAGAAGTCTCTTAGGCTGCATTTATTTGATCAGTAAAAACTGCAATTTGTGAAATATTATTACAATTAAAATAACTGTTTTCTGTTTTAGAATGTAATTTATTCCTGTGATGCAAAGCTGAATTTTCAGCATCATTACTCCAGTCTTCTGTGTCACATGGTCCTTCAGAAATCATTCTAATATGCTGATTTGCTGCTGCAGTCTGAAACTGAATGCAATAATGTAGTGCTGGGCGGTATACCGGTTCATACCGAATACCGGTGTTTATGTTTGTTATGATATGAATTTTTAAAATACCGCAATACCGGTTTATGTCGCTTAAACAACGTTAGGAACGCGACACTGTTTGAAAGAAGTCCCTTTTCACTGTGCACTGTGGTGAGGGAAGAGCTGTATGTGTTACTAAGCGTGAAAGTTCCGAAACTGAAGCTGTAGAACTAATAGAACGTGATGACACAGAAGAACTCATCCACAATATCCACACTGACCGCCACAAATATCC
>NW_015539898.1:1785479-1786329 GCF_001515605.1 Sinocyclocheilus anshuiensis | reverse complement strand
TAGCAACTTTCAGACCCTTTTAGCGGCTTTTTTCCATAGAATATTCATACTGACAAACCTAGCGACTTTTTTGGATAAACCTTACAGTTGGAAGATTTGGAAGATTTCGCCAGTTCTGTCCCGCGAGCGCGAGGTCTGACTCTCCCGGCGCAGTGTCGGCGTCTGTCTCTCAATCATTAGAAAATATGGTTAACACCCGGTCATGCATGAAAAAAAAATACCGTCATGTACCGTGAAACCGGTATAATTTTGAAAAATACCGTGATATAAATGTTTGGTCATACCGCCCAGCACTACAATAATGTATAAAACAGAGTAAGTTACAGGCCTAATAAGCAACAAATAAAAAAGTGGACTTGTAATATCAGTACTACTTTGGATGGTGGTTGGGAACACCGGGAGAATCCCAAAATCCTCTCAGCTCTTCCAAATGGATGTACAGGAATCCAGTCACTGCTCTAGAGGTGTGATTGATCCAGCTGGGATGTGGCTAAAGGAAACCAGAGGGGGAAAGTACAAGAACAACAAACGGGGGGAAAAAAACCAACCTAGTTCATAACCAAACTGCTAGTTCATTTTCACCTCATGGGTCAGAGTCCTGTTTCATTTACACCTCAATGACCACACACACAATCCCACCTACACACACTCCTCCAGCCACAGCTTGACTGCCTCCAGCAAGCCGCCTCAACACATACCGGCCAGCTCGCTTCATCTTTTCTCACCTCACACAGATACCAAACAACACACTCATCTAGCATTAAAGGGGTCATATGATGCTTTTTTTAAAGATCATTATTTTGTGTATTTGGTGTAACAGAATATGTTGACATGCTTTAATGTTCAAAAA
>NW_015539898.1:1754784-1785054 GCF_001515605.1 Sinocyclocheilus anshuiensis | reverse complement strand
CACACACACACACACACACACACACACACACGATGCGCAAACCTCCGCATTTGAACAGTCAATAGCAAATGCTTAAACTAGTAACAAAACATACTTACAGTGGCTGATTCAGAAGCGCCAGATTGTCATAGCAAAGTCAGAATTACCTCCTCTCCTAGGCTCACGAAACGGTCGTGTAAAATGCATTGCTGTTCTGTTGTAAGTGATCTTAAAGATTCCTAAATGCATCTACTTTTGGAAGGCCAAATAAAGTGCTTTTGCTTTCGCCTAGAAACACACAGTGTCTCCCTGACATGGCTGCTTCAACACTAACTGCGGTTACTGAAACCACGCCTTCTTTCTTTGCGTGAACATTTGGCGCATTATGCAAATATTCCCACATAGTGACCTAGATATGTGGGGGCGTGTTAGAACGAGCCGTTTTAGGGGGGTGTGGCAGAGTCTTAACTTTGATAAAGAATATCTCTTTGGTTTTGAGACTTTAGTCTTTGCAACTTCAGGGATCTTATCTATGCACAATCAGCTTGTAACACTCCAAAGAGAAAGGAAAACTTGAAATCGCATATGACGCATATGACCCCTTTAAATAATTCAGCTAATCAAAAGCTTTGACTCTCTCTATGGTTTGTTCCATATTAGCATCTACTTTCACAGTCACTGCAGATGTTACAAACACAAATCCTCTTTAATTCAGGGTTGATCGTGTGTCCTGCAAAAGCTGATGGGAGATTACTACATTTATGCCTCGAGTTGCTTTGGTCCTGAATTATAACACTTCTTTCAGCTTGACTGACACCCCCCATGAGGGCAGTGGGACAGAAAATCAGCCTCCAGCCTTGAATATAGAAAGATTATTCATCCACCTTATAATTTAATGCATGATAACAACACCATCAGGCAGCATCTTGAATCTTCAAAAACAAAAAATAATCAATTTCCAGCACCACAACCATGCAAATATCATCTTGCCCCATCCCTCCCCCCCGTACTAATTTCGGATTCATCTTATCTTACTTCTCAGCCACTTTCGCACAGAGGGCTGATCAATCATATTCAAATGTGACATTTACCTCTTGCAAATGTTCCTGGACTCCCCCAGGCTCTGGGACAAAAGTCATGTTTGAACTGCTGGAACGGAACAGGCCAGGCAGAGGGACGTCCCTCTTGTGGCCTGACCAGACATCCGCCGCTCACCAATGTCTCATATCGCACAGTCCCGGCGGGCACGTGCACACACACGCGCACCGCCGCTCTCTTCCAAACTGTGCCAGGAACACTTTTATATAAGCTTTCTCAACTTTTCCTAGTTTTTTAATTACATTTGACATATGTGAATGTCACAGATTTGGAAAGAACTTCAAAGATACTTCCACTTCAGAGTATATTATTCAAATGTCAACATATTATATATGCAAAACATGTAGATAATAAATTCTTATTATTAATAATTATTATAATAATTGATAATAATAATTATATTTGATTACTTTATTACAATTATTACAATTATAATTATTTTATTCAGCAAGTATGTGTAAAATTGTTCAAAAGTGACAGTAAAGACATTTATGTTACAAAAGATTTCTGTTTTAAATGAAAAATATTCAGCAGCACAACTATTTTCAACATTGAAAATAATAATAAATGTTTCTTGAGCAGCAAATCTGCATATTAGAATGATTTCCGAAGGATCATGTGACACTGAAGATTGGAATAATGACTGCTAAATATTCAGTTTTGTCATCACAGAAATAAATTATATTTTAAAATAGACAACAGTTATTTAAAACGTTAATAGTATTTCACAATATTACTGTTTTACTGCAGTTTTGATCAAATTAATTCAGTCTTGGTGAGCATAAGAGACCAAACCCAATATGAAAATCAAACATTTGTCCACAACTCTCATTTGTGTCCATGTTAATTCAGGAGAAACATCTGAGACAATGTTAAAACTTAAATGAAATTTATCTGAGAACTCCCTATGTCTCAAGAGCTCTTAAAGAGCAATCTCTGAATAATGCAATTTTAGAATACCTCCCTCTGTTGTGAACATCATATGCCAAATAGCAATTTTGTGAACTGCTCTAACAAATACTGTGGTTGAATACCATCAATATACCATGGTACATGAATATGGTAATTATTGAGTGCCGTGGTACAACCACACTACTTTTCTGGGTGTGAAGCCCACCTGTCTGTTTTAAATATTCAATGCACTGGAGTAATGAGTGTTAATGATTCAACAAGGAATATAAGGTGACAGAAGAAACAAACTAATGAATATTTCATGACATAAGGGGAACAGCTGAGCCACGGGTGGCGACAGCTGGAAAACAGAATAGAAAGCAAACAAAGCACAAATTAGGAATAAGTATCACCGTCTGCACCTGGAAGCAAACTATAAAAATACACTACTCTCATAATGTGTGTGTGTTTGTGTGTGCTACGTCTTCTCAGCCACATCAGACAGTCTAGTCATAGGTCACAAACAGCTTTGGCTTGTGGTCAGGAAGGCCATATGGTTGAGTGGGCAGTAGTCCGTCTAGAGAGGGAAACACACAAACACTGGCAGCGTTAAAGGCCAGCAATGTCAATACACACAGAACACATACACACCTACTATCCAGTCAACCTTTCAGGTTTTCCATGTATCCGTCTGTGCCCTTTACCAGCAGTGATCTTGGCTAAGGCCTGCAGGGTGCCCAAAAATGCCCTCAAGTCCAACAGATGTGCAGCGGTCTCTGCGGATGCTGAGGGCACCTCTAACAATCATGTGAACAGCTTCCGTACAATGCAACTCAGCAGACACTATTCAGTCAGAATAAATAGGAATATAGTATGAAATTCTGATGAACTACTTATCAGTCAAGTCCTTCTGTAAATATATATTAGTATGATGCTAAAATGCAATGAATCTCATTCAAGAAAATTGGGAGGGATCATTTCAGATCAGTGGTTCTCAACCTTTTTGTTTCCAAGACCCTTCAAGCAAGATATTTCCTGGTATCTCTGCTGTAATGATAAAAGTAGTAAATAAGATGTCTGTAACACAAGAGTTAGAAGTATATACACTACCGCTCAGTGTCACATGATCCTTCAGAAATCATTCTAATATGCTGATTTATTATTAGAATGATCAATGTTGGCAACAGCTGTGCTGCCAAATATATATATTTTTTTTAAACTGCGATACTTTTTCAGGATTCTTTGATGAATAAAAAGTTAAAAAGAACAGCATTTATTCAAAATAGAAATCTTTTCTAACAATATAAATCTTTGCTATCACTTCTTATGAATTTAACACATCCTTGCTGAATAAAAAAAAATAAAAAAAGAAAGAATAAAAATTTACTTTGAACGGTAGTGTATATTGTTAGAAAATATTTCTGTTTTAAATAAATGCTCTTCTTTTTTACTTTTTATTCATCAAAGAATCCTGAAAAAATATTAAGTAGCACAACAGTTTCCAGCACTGATAATAAATCAGCATATTAGAATGATTTCTGAAGGATCATGTGACACTTTATACTGGAGTAATGGCTGATGGAAATTCAGCTTTGCATCACAGAAATAAATTATATTTTAAAGGATATTAAAATAGAAACCATTATTTTATATTGTAATAACATTTTGCAAGATTACTGTTTTTTCTGTATTTTTGATCAAATAAATGCAGCCTTGATGAGCATAAGAGACTTCTTTAAAAAACATTACAAGTCCTACTGATCCCAAACTTTTGACCGGTAGTGTGTGTATATATATATATGTACATACATACACACACTCACACACACACACACACACACACACACACACACACACACACACACACACGCGTGTGTGTGTGTGTGTGTGAAAGGATACTCGATGATGAATGTATACACACACAAACACACACACACACACACACACACACACACACACACACACACGAGTGTGTACGAGTTCGGAACAACAGGAAATGTATTTTTATCCATTTTGAACAGACAGTAGTGCTACATACATGTAGCATTAGCAGCTGTTTTTGATTTGAATTAGATTGTATCATTTCAAGATTTAAAGCAAACACAGAATGGTCTGACTTTAGATTTGTGGAATTATGCTACATAAGACACCTGCACAAAACAAAAGGTGCACAAACAGCAGACGGACTGAATGAAAATGCAAATTTATTCTCTGACAGTAGCGCTTATGGAACAGCGGTTCTTCAAGCCCTTGCATGCCATCTGAACTCGCCGTTCTTGTTTTGGGTTGATACATAGAACGTCTCTTCTTCTGCTTTTTTTCAGTTTTTATATATATTTATATAAAAACTTTCAAAAACGTTAATTTCAAGTCATCACCGAAGATCTATTCCAAGTGAAAGCTTCAAAGCCTTTCCATTATTGATTGACTGGTTAATGGTTTTTAAGTCTATAACATTAATTTACAGATTATGGCAATTTTAATATAGTAGTAGACTTCAATTTCAATTAAGTACAATGGCTTTAAGGCTTTCAATTATGCTGACCAATTGTGTTCAGGTTTATTATTAGAAACACATTAAGTGCATATCCTTCAATAAGATGATCAAATGGCACTTAAAGGGGTAATTCACCCCTGGCAAAATGGGCTTTTAATAAAACTTGACTATCTATGCAGTAGAAAGTCTAAACTTTTTTGAAATTGGTGCTACATGACTAAGGGTGCAGGTAACATGGAGAAAGAGTACACATTGTTCATCTACATACAATGTCAGTAGCACAACAATACAAAGCTGGTTGAAAATCAGCAAAGTCACCATTTAATGGTTCTTTTTGCTCTGAAGCATTATAAACCAACTGCAAAAAATACATTTACGTCACTTATTAAAGGAGAAATTCAGAGAGGCTAGACAAGTAGCTTGAGAGTTCTGCTAATATGACAACCTTTCACCTGAAATACCAAACAGCTAATTAAGAAACCAGGCAACTGAGACAACACAGCGTGACATCCGGTTGTCGATTCTACTTAAACTAGATGCCAATAAAATACCCTGAATGGGAATTTAATCTTACTTAAACTTTTCCTAGTAGATGTTCACATTTTTGTGCATCATTGTGTGGATTGAGGAGAGGCTGCACAAAAATATGCTGCACCTCTCCTGCAGCGTGACAATAGGAGATGATCAAACATGGAGCTTTTTCATGAGCAAACAGCAGGAAGGTTTGGTTCATGTTGTCATCCTTCTCCAATAATTTTAGACGGAGCTTTTGAGCTAAAATGTCACTGTGGCATTTGGAAGAGCATTTTTCCTGGTCCAAAAAGTTCATGGGCACTTCAGTTGTTTGATTGTGGACTTTCAGCTTATTGCTGTAGGTTGAAGAAAGGAGATAGAGAAAGACCAAAAGAGGCGGACACAGCTAGATAAGACATACTTTTGTGTTACAATGTGAACAATATCAAAATTCTGATCAGAGCAAAAGTATTTGACATTCCAAGTGCTGATGTACTGACTGTCAAGATACTGCATTACATATTCCAAATGACAAGGCAGACAGTTGCCCACACGATCAAGAATTTTGAATAGTTTGAGGTCTGAGTTCATGACAACCTACCAATCAAGCAGGAAACTGCAAACGACATTATATGCAACACCCTGTGTATTGTAGTTTTTAATTTAGTGTTTTTTTGATTTTCAAAACACTGGAAAATGTAATTCTGTAATCATTTACTCACCTCACATATAAAAAAAAAAAAAAAAAAAAGAGTACAAAAAAATATACTTTTAAAGAATACGTGCGAACTGAATGTAATGTTTTCAAACACTTAACTGCATGTTAATTGCCATTTAAATGTATTATAGTTTACATTTATATTAAATGCAGTTAGCTTAACTTTAAGAGTGCTTTTTTGACCTGCTTAAGTAACACTTAAGGAACCTTATACGTAATTTCATAATTAGTAATATTGTCTTTGAAATATGGTTAAAGTGTACAGCTGAATGTACTGACAAGCATGTATAATTATTAAGTATAAAATATACTTTAATGTAATTTCTATTTAAATTTTTGACGTGTGTGTGTGTGTATAATTTGCAATGATGGAGTTGCAATTTAATACATTTAAAATGTATTAACTATAAATGTAATATCAAATAACACACTACAGTTAAGTATGGTTTAGTATGTTAGGCAACACAAAGTAAAACTTGACATTGTAGGAACAGTCATGAAAGTGGCTTTTTATTTCATTTCATTAGTATTATATCATCTTCAAGTACAATTTTTTACAAATATACTTTTAAGATTTGAAACAAGTGCACATTCAAAACAATTAAGAGCACTTAATTTTAACAAGGGCACCCACATGCAGTTCTAAACCTGTATGAGTATCTTTTGTTCTCCTGAAGACAAAAGAAGATATTTTGAAGAATGTGGGTAACCAAAAAGTCTCTGGTCCCCATTGACTTCCATAGTATGGGAAAAAATACTATGAACTCAGTGGTGACCACTGTTTGGTTACCCACATTTTTTTTGTGTTCAACAGAAATTCATACAGATTTGGAACAACTTGAGGGCGAGTAAATGATGACAAAATGTTCATTTTTGAGTAAACTATTCCTTTAAATCATTTGAGGCAAGTATGTAATGACTTAACACACTTCAGGTATAATTTTGGCTCATGTTGCAACACAGTTGTTCTAGTTAGTTGAATGTCACCTGTGCACTAGATGTCTCAAATAGTGCCACAGATTCTGGAACTGGATTGGGAACATGGCTCTGACTGAGAGTCACCATTCATCCAGTGTAAATAATGAACTTTCCCCCAAGTGTCAGTTTTTCTAGATTCTCTTGCAAATTTTTCCTGTATATTTCACCATTTGTTTTTCCTTCTGTTTTAACCCCCGATAAAAAAACCCCCCCCCCCCCACAGCATGATGCTAACTCTGTCATATTTCACAGTAAGTAGAGTGTTTTCTGAAGTGTTAGACTTGCACCACACATATTTTTTGGCTAAAGGATTCTGGCAGGTCCGGCAACAAATATTTCCCACATGGCAACTGAGTCACTTTTATACCATTTGGCATTTCTTGATCATTTAAAACACAACATCATTTATGCATTTGTTTTCTTTTATGTTTTAGTCTTCACAGTTTGTAACTTGAATAATGATATTTAATTAGTAGAGTTAAATCTAGAATATGTTATGTTACTTTAAAACATTCCCATTATAGTAGGGAGTATAACTGGAACGAGCCAATTTAACGGCAACTGTCCTCATTATGGCTTCTGCAGCACTAGGACAAAACAAAACAACATAGTTCAGCAATTGAGAAGAACATTTTGAACATAAATAATGTCTAATAATTATGAATTTTAGTGCTTACGACTAAAACTATCCCACAAAATATCAACATGGAGTTTTAAAGAAAGCATAATTAGTGAATTATACCAAACGTTTTGGAAGCACTGCAGTGAAGAGATAATATTGACAAAAAGTACAAAACTTCAAAACTGGACTTGATACTAAAGATTTTAGATTTGATCTTGGTTGATGAACTACCGTTGTGTCTCAAGAACAAATCAAATTACAGGACTGAGGTTAGGAAAGCATGTAGTGTTATCTTAGCACAGGTAACCTGAACCTGCTGGATCAATACAGACCAACAGGAGAACAGGGAAGCAAGCAGGGGTCTAAAAAAGATGCTGCTTCTCCTGTGTACTCACGTAAGAGAAAATGGAGGGCTAAGACTGACCAAATATTGATCCCATTCATTCAATCATGATCTCCAGACACTTTCTGCTGTCTCTTGCCCTTCCTGTCTTTGATGAGGACTGCTGAGGTTCTGCATGACATGTGTGAGTTATATGGGGCCATCGTTGATGTGAAAGCTTGTTCTCTATGCTGTCAGGATGTCTGATGGGTGTGGTGATTCTCAGAAGTGCTAAACTCAGGTCAGCATATCAGAAACAATTGGTAATGGCTTGTCTGAGATCAAATGACAATATGAGCTTGAATTTAAATGGAACAAGTCACGTAGTCTAGTTATACCATCTGTGGTGAGTTTCATTATAATCTAGTTTCTTTTAACTTTTCTGAAGAAAATATTAAATACTTTAGGTACTTGGATACTTTTCGTCTAAGCAATTATACTGTTTAAAGGAATAGTTCACGCAAAAATAAAATTTTGCTGAAAATCTATTCACCCTCAAGCCACAAAAGATGCAGATTTTTTTAATCGCAGCAGATTTGGATAAATTTAGCTTTACATCACTTGCTCATCAAGGGATCCTCTGCAGTGAATGGGTGCCTTCAGAATGAGAGTCCAAACAGCTGATAAAAACAACACAATGATCCACAAATAATCCACATGACTCCAGTCCATGAATTAACATCTTGTGAAGTGAAAAGCTACGCATTTGTAATAAACAAATTAATCATTAAGACATTTTTAACTTCAAACCATTGTTTTCAAAATAAAATACCTCTATCCATAATATTGCTTTCTCCAGTTGTTTAAATCAGGAAAGAAATAAACAAATATGTTGGTAGTTTATGATGTGAGAGGACAACAGGGGATGGACTTGTGGATTATTGTGATATTTTTTTCAGCTGTTTGGACTCTCATTCTGACGGCACCCATTCACTGCAGAGGATCCATTGGTGAGCAAGTGATGTAATGCTACATTTCTCCAAATCTGTTCAGATGAAAAACAAACTCATCTACATCTTAGATGGCCTGAGGGAGTACATTTTCTTGTCTAAATCCATTTACGTTGTAACTAAATGAACAAAATTAACTAAATGAACTAAATTAAAATATGGTTATATGTTTAATTCCTGCTATATGCCAGAAAAAAAATCCATAGTCAGTGAAAAATTAAGCAGCAATAGTGATATTTGCCTTAGCCAAGTATCTGTGACCAAAAAGCATGCGCAATTCTGTTAAATCGAGGTAGAGGTGGTCACGCATGCATGGGTAAGCAATACAGTAAAGTCACTTACACTTTACTGAACATTATAAACACAAAGAAAGCAGAACAAGATTTCCACTTGAACGACCTCCACCAGGAACGGGTCTGGTTGCCATAGGGATTCCCTTCTACTGTCCTAATCAGAATTAGAAGCGTCTCTGTGCAATCTGCTCACGAACAAGAGAGGACCAACCTTCCGTCTCACATCACCAACTGCCTTCAAATGACTTATTCCGACTATGCAAAGTTCAATCATCTGCAGCCCACGCAAGCTACGGACAGATGGGCTTTGCCATGGATTATTCATGGCGAGAAATATTTGCCTTTTGTTTGTGATGTAAAAAGAGAGGGCTGTTTAAAATGTAAATTCACTTCTAAAAGATATATTTAATAGTGACTTTGAAAACGCTGCTTGTGAGGCATCGAGAGAGCAGAACGAATGTAGGCGCTAGAAAAAATGCTCTGTTTGGCAGGCTCCTAGGTGTAGATTAGGGGCGGGTTTCTGCAGGTCTCTCATGAGGCGATGCATATGCAGTGTGTTCATAGACTGTAGGAATCGTGTTATGTAATGTAAACAAAGCCACGTTGGATCTGAACCTCAGGTTTGATGTGGAAGAGTTGTGGCTGAGAGGTTTGACGTGATCAAAAAGAAAGTTTTTTTTCATAGTTGCTGTAGCTGTTTGAAAACAACTGAACATGCCACATGGTAGCATATTGAATAGAAGACTTTCAAAGAGAAACAAACCATGCGACAACCAGCTTTTGTGCATTAGTGTGATCGACTAGTTTATCTAAACTATTTGTTTTTAGATTTTTTTTATTTTACACATTCTAGCTGATAGAGTGCTATGCTTTAGAAAAATCATATCACCGTTATTGAAAAAAATTATATCACGATACATATTGATATTGAATTATTGTCCAGCCCTACTTTAGATATGGACTATATACAAAGTAGGCGTGATTTGTTGTTCGTTAGTGAAATGAGCCTAGTTTTCATGGCCGTCTACCCAGACTAAGATCTATTGTGTTGAGTTTTAAACAGTGTTTTGACAATCATGAGAATGTCATGAGCATTGCTTTTTAAGTAACCATCTGAAAAATGTGAAAAAAGTACCCAGACTAAGATCTATTGTGTTGAGTTTTAAACAGTGTTTTGACCATCATGAGAATGTCATGAGCATTGCTTTTTAAGTAACCATCTGAAAAATGTGAAAAAAGTAAAAAAAAACTTTTAAAAATGTGTCTTGAGATTTACTTATAGTCTGCTTCAACTAGCCATTTTTGCGCATAAGGACATGTCTTATGGAAAAGTTTGGGATCAGTTTTTTTTAAAGCACATTAAAATTGATCAAAATGACAGACATTTATAATGCTACAAACAATTTCTATTACAAATAAATGCTGTTGTTTTGAACTTTCTATTAAATCAAAGAATCCTGAAAATAAATCAATAAAAATGGTTTCCACAAAAATATTAAGCATCTCAACTGTATTAACAAAGATAATAATAAGAAATGTATCGATAATAATATGAAATGTTCTTTCTGGAGCATCAAATAAGCAAATTAGAATGATTTCTGAAGGATCATGTGACACTGAAGACTGGAGTAATGATGCTGAAAATTCAGCTTTGCACCACAGGGATCAATTACTTTTCAAAATATATTAAAAAACAAAACAGTCAACCGAACACAGATGAGCTCGTGGAGGCGTGGCGTGGGCGGAGCTTAAGAGTCACGAGCACGCACAGCTTTTACGTAGCGATCGTCTGCATGCTGTGACATCGACATAAATAATCCCCTTAACGCTGGGTTTTTGGGAAGCCATTGGCATTGTTGATTTTGTGGTCAAAAACGAAATGTAAAATCTTTCTCGAACAAGTCCTGTGCAGCGCTGCCGACGACTTCTGTAACATGAATGAAGCACATTGATGTGCTGCTCTTGCTCTCACTCTGGTTGATGTGTGAGCGCGCTCTTCTGTGAGAAGTGCCCATAAAAGGAATTACGCCCTTTATGATGTCATACAGGGCCATACTCAAAAAAAAACTTTCAGAAACTTATACAAACCCTGAAGGAGTGTATTTGGCACAGAAATACTCCATCATACATCCAACTCGTTTTTTGACACTTTGGTCATCTTTAGCATGAGAACCCAACTCTTTAACAGTGTAAATAAGTCAGAATGCATGAAATAGCATTAAACATCCCCTTTAAATAGTAGGGCTGGGTACTTTTTAGGCACCGACTGAATTGCCTCGATATCATCAAGTATCGAAAAATATCTTGTCGTTTGGTACCAAATTTCGATACCTAAGGGGATAATCTGGTCAACGTCTGTGAGCCAGTAAGCGTGCTGCATGCTTGATGTGCCTAAATCAAGTGCTGGTGATTGGCTCTGGTGAGGCATCCAGGAAGAACACTAGTTTATGCCGATAATGCCCAGAGACGTGGCTCACACATGAGGCTGTAGTGTGTAAGCGTCAGACCTCCATAGATGTAAGGCTACGTTTACACTAGAACAATCCTCGTCCATACTGGCGTTTCCACTGCACTTCAGAAAAGATCTCCATCCACACTACACGACTGAAAACGCGTGTTGTTTGATCATTCATGCACACTGTAGCATCATGCTATATAAGACAATTTTAAGATTTATACTACGCTTTTACTCAAAACTCACTCAAGCTGCTAATGTTCATCAGTAAATCAGTGGAAAATGAATAGAAATTACGATTCTGTCTAAGCTATGCATTTTAAAGGGGTGGTTCATTGCGATTTCAATTTTAACGTTAGTTAGTGTGTAATGTTGCTGTTTGAGCATAAACAATATCTGCAAAGTTACGAAGCTGAAAGTTCAATGCAAACGGAGATATCGTCTTTTAAAATTCTGGCAGTTTAATGCCTATCAAAACGGCTGGTAGGGACTACAACAAATTACTTCCCGGGTTCGTGACGTAACAAACTCAGATAACCCCGCCCTCGTGAAAAGGTAGCAAAGGGGGCGAGGCCATGCTGCGCTGCTTTAGAGAAGAGGAAGAGAAAACTAGAGGTGCACGTAAAAATCTATTCATATATGAATCGCGATTCTGTCTTCTAACGATTCTAATGGATTCATACGTTTCAAAATCAATGTTCTAAAGCAGCGGTTCTTAATACTGTTCCTCGCTTCCCCCTGCTCAGCACACGCTCTGCATCTCTCTCTCTCTCAGCTCCAACAATGAACTGTTACAATTATACACTTATTTTCACATAGCTATGAGAAGCGTTAAACATGGACGCGCGTGCAGTTGCCATACTGTATTAAAGCTTTAATGAATAAAGGTAAATTATGTGAAAAATAATGCGTTTTTTAAAAAACTAAGCATTAACACGTTAGACTGCACCCCATAAACACAATCAAGCCTAGAAAAAAAACGGTGAACCACCCCTTTTAAAAAAAAACGCACTAGTGTAAACGTAGCCTAAAAGATGGGGAAACTGAAAACAATTTGAACTTTATTTGCACTGATTTATTGTGTTGGTTACATTTTGTTCCTTTGTGCTTTTTTGTTCCTTTGTGCAGTGGCTCAGGAGATAACTCTTTGAGTCTGTAAAGACGTTAATAATCAGAAAAAATAAAACCAATATGTTTTTTGAGGTAATGTGTAATTTAATCTTGTTAAAATGGATTTCATAAAATTGGTATCGAAAAAAAGTATAGTTTAGGAACCGGTATCAAAGTCAAGGTATCGGTATTGAAAATATTTGAACGATACCCAGCACTTTTAAATAGTAGTGTATATTTTGCACGTCCCTTAAAATAGAATAGAAAATAGAAACCTGTAGGCCACCTTTCTGGATGATTCTATCTCACATTCTCAATTCTGAGAAATCACACACTGGCCAAATTCTCCATAATTCCACAGCTAACTTCTAGCTGCACTCAGTCAAGACAAACAACTAATAATTGATAACAGAGTATTCAGACGTGTAATACAATCTCAAACAATTTGCTATAAGTTAATTTTTCTTGAAAGTCTATTACATTACATTCACTCAAGGCAGCAACACAAAACACATTAAAGACCATAGACGTCTACAAAAATTTTGGGAAAGAGAATTTAAATAATCTGAAGCAGTGTTTTTACTGAAACACTGCCATACCTATGTCCAAACAGATGGAATAATCCAGTATTATGCTCCCTAGTGTTTTAGATAATAGATGTCAACATTTAACACCAGACTTTCTTAAGCCTAGAACTGCAAGTTGATGATATCAAGATTTCTATAAGGGTCAAAAAATAAACATGCATGAACAGGAGGCGATAAGTTATCTACCAGCTGAGCAGACAGATCTTGAGGCTGGAGGAGGCAGGAGGCTGAGCCTGTTGGCTGCGTTCACACTGACGCTGCATCAGGGCAGATGGCAGGGTGAGTTGGGGGGGGCTCACACACACACACACACACACACACACACAAATGATGCCAAAAATATATAGAGAAACTTTGATGGCCATCAAAAAGGCTACCAAAATCACTTCAAAAAATATAAATATTTACTTATTTTTGGACTATTGGTCACTTATGTTTAAACGTACAGCATAGTGAGAGCACAAATGGCAAGCAAAATCAAAGAACAAATTATGTGAGGTCATTTCAAACATGAGAGACTGACTCTGTTTTTGCATTTTTAATACAGTAAAGCTGCTTGCTTTAAAGAAATCTATAGTATAAACTAAGCACTATATAAATAAACGTGACGTGACGTGACGTGACGTGACGTGACTTGATTGCACATCAGAATTGCAGAGCTTGTGCAAACATATCTACATCGTTATGATCACATGCTTTCTTAACTGCTGTTTTCTCACCACTGTCATTTTTGTTGTGCGTTTATTCTGTTATTGAATGGAACGTGCATAGCACTGTAGACAGCATTGGGATGTTCACTAATAATATACTACTGCAAAGTTAATCAAACTTAATTTTACCCCTAAGCGAAGAATACAAATTAACTTTGCTGTAAGTATATTGGGTTCAAAATCTTTTGAATGTGCATCTTTACTGCTTCCTTTCTATGCCAAATCTCTGCACTTTCCTCTACTTACCTCTTCCCAATTCGCAATCCTGCAACTCTCATTTGTTGCTTTCTTTGCCCTCATCCCCAGCTTTTCTTCTCTCTCTTTGTCCTTAATTGCTATGATTAAGTCTACTGCTTAATAATTACTGTCTGCATCCCTCCAGATAGAGGCCAAAAACACTGACAGACTAGGCGTTTGTTCCCTTACAACCTTTTTGTGTCAGTACACAAATCATGTCGAAGGAAACACAAGCACGGAATCAATCGCACTATGGAGACGACTTGAATTAAACACACCTGCACCAACATGGCCTTGAAGTTAAGTTGAAAAGCTAGAGAACAGACATTTGATCAATGTTGAAGATGATGATGATGTTACCTTGATGTAGCAGTTCAGCTTTGGATAGACCCTCTGCACCCCCAGGAAAATAGAGAGAGGGGTTCGGTGAGGGAAGGATGCTGTGACAACATGTGTGACCTCTGGGAAAGAAAAAACCCGGAAGCCGTTCTTCTCATACAGCTGCTGCTGTTCCTCATTGGGTCCGTCCTCGCCTTCACTCAAAATACTACCCACTGCATAGCGACACTTCTGTGCTGGAACCTACAACACACATAAACATTTTGTAATGAAGAACCAATGTAAATATTGAAATTACTGTCAAAAATGATTGCTGAGTAAGGTTTTCATTTCATCACTTAAGACAATCATAAAAATTATTTTGACAATAATTTAATGATTTAAACTAAAACACTGCTGAAGAAAATGTAAAAAAAAAAAAGTCAAATAATCCGATCGGTTAAGCAGTCCACTTAAACATTCTCTATAAAGTTTTTTTTTTTTAAGAAATTTATATTTTTACTCCGCAAGGATGCATGAAATTGATCAAAAGATACATTTTGAATGTTATACTTATTAGAAATATTTGTATTTCTAATAAGTCAAAATGAAACAAAGAATTAAAAAATAAAAGGTTTCATGATTTCTTCAAAATTATGAGGCACCACAACTGTTTTTTAACACTGATAATAATAAGAAATGTTTCTTAAAACAGTAAATCAGCTTATTAGAATGATTTCTGAAAGATCATGTAAAACTGAAGACTGGAGTAATGATGCTGAAAATTCAGATTTACATCACAGGAATAAATTACATTTTAAAATGTATTAAAATAAAAAAAAGTTATTTTAAATTGTAATATTTCACAATATTACTGATTACTATATTTTTGATATATAACTATATTTATTTATCAAATATATACATATTTAAGAAGTCTCTTAGGCTCAGAGTGAAAAATTTAAGGGGGTCTGAATACTTTCCGTACCCACTGTATATATATATCTAACAGACTTAAGAAAAAAAAAAGTCTAATGGTAGTCAAAATGTGTTAGGTAGGTCACATAAAAATATGCCAATGCTGTAAAAGCATGCCACACAACATGCAATATCATGTCTCTAAAACATGGACATTTTAGTCAAAAAGATAAAAGAAAATCAACAATGTGTGGAACATACATGTACTACACAAAACAAAGAGTGGATAATGAATGCAGCCCTTTCTACCTCACTTTAGTTAGTTTGGCCCTGCTAGCTTTCACAGTTATGAACTTTCCCAGTACGGCAGGATTATATCAAAGACGAGCACTTCTCGAGCCAGCAAACACTGATCTTCCCAAACTGATCCCGAAACAGCATTTCCACAATAAAAACCCATCAGCTGCCTACAGTAATCACCAAAAGGAGCCTTACACATCTCACAATGCTTATCTTATGCAACAAATAAGCAGGAAGATCTCCCTCACTCTCACTAGCGCAGTTGTGTTCAAAGACAACGGGGAGCGTCTACGATTCGGTGAGTCACAGCAGAAAAGCTAGCTTAATGAGAATAAACAAAGCCACGGCTGAAAAAGTCATATAAATACAGTATTAGATGAAGTTGCATGAGCAGGTGGCATTGTGTGGTAAAAAAACCCAACTACAATGAAGCTGTAGTTTGATAAGACTGTGCCTAGTTGCCGCACATCGTCTGGCAGCTTCGAGACCGGTGTGGACGGATGCCCAACTGTCACTTTTCATGCACGCCTCTAGCTTTTACCAACCGAAAGCATATATGCTTGCAAATGAGGGCACCAAGGAAATTTGAGATGGATTGTACGACCCAGACTCGGCAGGTTTCTCGAGGATTTGGAGGGAAAAGGGGTAGGTCTCTGAAGCTAGACTGTGACAGATGAAGGTCTGTTTAGAAAAGAGGCTGCAACAGTTCCCAGAACATCCATCCTTTAAATTGGAGGAAAGTGTTCATTCATCTCATAGTCTTCTGGGTCACTTTCGGCCTCTTGCCGGGCCCTCCAGGAATAGATTGCACCACCAGTCAGGAAAAATATCAGTCAGAAAAGCAGATAAACAGACAAGTTAAACTGGTTTTAGTTTTCTCTCAAGACCATTTGGTGTTTATATTACAGTCCTAATCAATTCTGATCCTTAAACCGCATCACATAATTCTTCAAGTAGTCTATTCACAGCTGGATCGTTCTGAGGCCCTGGTCTGTGGGAGGTCTGGTTTCCCAGTGCGCTTCCAGCAGATGTTGTTCATAGGAAGTGTGTTTTAACAGACTGGCCTGTCACTAAGCCTCCATTTGCTCAGAGCCTTTGACAGAAATTGTGACAAAGTCTCTTCCAACACGGCATTAGATTATAAATAAATGAGATCAGCTACAACAAAACTTTAGGGATCGCCAGAGACCATGTTCTGTCAACAGTTTAGTCAACAGGGCATCTTTAGGACTTCAGAAGATTATTTTACATGTTTTTTTTTTACATGAAACATGTATAAACATTAAGTATCGTAATTTAAACATCTATTTAACTAAAAATACAATGTGAAAACTAAGCTCCTAATACAATAGCATATAATGAGGATACTATTATTATATATTAGTTATTCTGTAAACAGGATCATAAATATATTACAACAACAACAACACAAAAAGTCTTGGCCAATTAATACATCATAATTATCAGGTAGGTTGATTGAATATAGACCAAAAAGTAAACTGAAATCCAATCACCAAACCAGTTTGGATTAAAAACATACTGTATATTTTACATTCCAATGAACGCCGATGGCCCTACATAGTTTTTCGCTGAGTATCCTGTTTTGCTCCATTTCATGTTGACTTTTAGTGTCAGTTTAAAGGCAAAATGGTGATGGAGTCAAACCAGCAACCTTATGACTTTCATCTTCACTGAGCCTTAACCACTACATCACACCACGCAGTGCAATAAACAACCTATCAAAATACCAGTAAGTCATACCACAATAATAATATCCTCCTGCTGACAACTGGAAAAGCTCACACAGACTCTGAAAATTGGGCTTAAAGGAGTTGCAATATGGGTACAGGAAGCAGGGTTGACTTTGAGGTGGCATGTTTAGTCACGACTGAGGTAAACGTCTGAAAAGAGAAGCTTGTAGACATTGAAATATGGCGAGAAAAGATCATTCAAGACACTGAACTGACAGAAAGACAGAAGTACTGATGAGCATATGTAACTGTCAGCGTAACGGTTCTGTTTTACATTTGTCGTTTTACTTGTCAAGTAGCAGTCAAATCCATTTCAGGCAAATTTGCGAAATGTCACTGAGGTTACGGAGTTGTAGCAGTCCTCTGGGAAATCGACTCCAAAATACCTTGGAAGGCAGACTCATTTATTCATCACTTCAGACGCGCTTTAAAAAGCTCTCGCATCTTCCCTCCCCCCCTCGCTGTCACTGCCGCTATCCGCATCTTCACAGTGGACTGCCTTTTCATGTTCCTGCCATGCTCAGACAGCCAGGACGCTGTGAAAATACTAATAGTTTTGATGGCGAGAGCCAGTTGGAATTCTGTTCCAAGACAATTGTTGACAACAGGATGCTTAAGTTCTTTCCTAAAAATGGTAGTTTGTTGATATTATCTTTTCTGTCACTAGTCAAGGATTGATGGGTCATGAAGATGATCAGATTAAGCTATCAAGCTCATCAAATCATTCTCAGTTCTTCAGAACAGAGAACACTCAATTAGGGCCTGTTTTTAACATGAGTTGAAGGCCTTTGTTTTTCTAGCATCTTTTCCATATTTGAACCTTTTCCAGCAGTGACTGTATGATTTTGAGATTCATCTTTTCACACTGAGTACAATTGAGGGACTCGTACACAACTATTACAAAAGGTGAAAACATTCACTGATGCTCCAGAAGGAAAGAAGATGCGTTAAGAGCGAAGGGGTTGAAAACTTTTGAACAGGATGATGATGTGCAAGTTTTTCTTTTTTAGTTTAAAGATCATATTTTTTAATTTAGTACTTCCAAAAATGGCAGTTATTTAATTTAGTACTTACCAAAAATGATTTTTAATAGTTTTAGTTCACAATAACATCACTGTTTGGAATGACACAAAGTTGAGTACATGATAACAGAATTTTAATTTTCAGATGAATTATCCCATTAAGGTACTAATATGCACCCTTAAATGGTAGATCAGGTAAAAATACCCCAAAATGTAAAATTCAGTGCAGTATTGGAACATTGACGTCTTGATATTACAAACCCCTTTGTTGATAGTTATTACATATACATCAAAGAACCAGGCAATACTACCGCCAAAAAGCATGCATGTACTTCAAAAATCTGAAATACTACTGAAAGTGCAATTCTGCCAACAGTCACCATCACCTATTCTAATAGCAGTCTAATAGACTTGCAAATGACCGATGTGGAGAACAGAGAAAAAGCAAACCCTAAAACTCTCCGTCACTTAGGGACTGGAATGCCTTTCATGGCCCTTCACAGAATCCGGCATGTGAAGAAGTCTTCCCCGCTCTTCTTATCCATGGCAACCATCTTCAGACCCATGGGCTTTCACTTCCACCGCATTGTTTGGCTTGATGAGAGAAAGTTCCCAAAAGCTTGCGGGCTTGTAGACTACAGTAGCAGTCAGTGAATCAAAAAAAATAGAGGGACCATGGTGGTCATGCCAATCCTTGTGGTAAAATCCTTCATCCCTGAGGAGTCCATTGATTTCCAGTCCTGTTACTGCCTCTCTCTACTTTCTATCGGCAGCCTTTGGGAGCTTCTGACCCCCGGGTTTAGCACCCCAGGCTCCTCTCTTAATGAGCTGAGATCATTATGACAATTAGCTGAACTGGATCAGGACTTGGCCATGGCTGTATGTGTGGAGCTTTGGACAGTTGCTAATTGGGGACTTGGGGAAAGAAAAAACAGTTTGTCATTGACAATGAGCCTTTGAAAGTAAGATCGAGCTGTCAATCAAGAGTCAGACTCCATTCCAGTAGGGTTTTCTGGTGGGAGGTTGAGTACACATTAATGCTATGAAAACCGTTTTGACTGGTCAAGAAGGAGGTGGGCAGGAAGTGTGAGAAATATGATGATGCAAGTTCTGCATCAAGAAGGTCTTGTGCACAAACAGGAAAACCAAGAGGCTTTCTTTGCCAAAACGAGTCAAGAAGTAATTCCAGCAACACCGTCAGCCTACACAAACTGATTACGAGCATCATCTCAAACAGGATGGTGGGTTTCTGCTCTTCCTCTGCTGTAGAAATGGTGGTTATTTTTTGATCATCCCATTAGCTGGTGTTCTTTTTTTTTTTTTTGCCAGATAAATACATACATAGATAAATATAAATACACTCCTAAATGCCAAACAAAACACTCTGTTAGAACTAAACAACTTGAAAAGTGATTCAACCCAGAGGGCAACTGGAGCCACTGAAGGTCAGATATAAACAGTCACAGAAGTTGTGGTATGAGCTAATTTATATTCCATAAAAGTGTAAGGGCAAACGTAGGTACAGGGCACCAACTCTGATACATTTTACCTTTTGTGCTTTCCTTTTTATGACATTCTGAGATCAAGTTCAGCCTAAGCTAGGGTTCATGAAATAATAACCTTGGTGCCTTTCTCTAAATTCAAACCATACACCCTAGATCGCTTCAGTCGGCTACTTATGCTTCCTCTCATCCACATTCTCTACTACTTGTACTGAAATGAATCTGAATTGAATCCAAACAACATCAGAATTTAGATCCTAGGACTTAAAGGCACAATATGTAAGATTTTTTTATTAAAATATCCAAAAACCACAAGAACAGTTTTTTATATTTTGCTGACTTGTGTACTTACATTATCCCAAATGTTTAGAAGAATGTTTAAATCCAGAGAAATAAGAAATTTTAACTAGTGACACGGACCGTGTCTATAGTGTCATTGTGTCGCCTGCCAATGACGTCATAACCCCTCGATTTCCGGTTTTGTTTTGTAGAAAATATGGAAACACCAAAGACGCTTTAATATGTTATGCATTTTATTAAACGGGTGACGACCGCACAGAGTAGCATTATAACAGAACTTTCAAACAAACAGCGCTGCTTTACCCCACATACGCACGACCGGAAGGAGCGGAAGCGGTTGACTGTGGCATAATAAAAGCTCCGCTGCTTTCGAGCCGTGTGTCACGCTCGTTCAGCGGCCTCGTTTCGCTTTGACGGCTTTCAGCCTCACCCTGCTTCATTCTACTACGTTAATAAATCTTTAATACATTAGCTCATCCATGAACATGATTTCTGCCAGAGTCCCGTCGGATTGCTTCGGTTGTGGGGATGAAGACGACAACTCCCATGATTCCACACCCAGTCACAGCGCCATCTACTGGTGCGTTCAAGTCATGTCGGATAGATCGTATTTACGAGTTGAGCGCACATGAACGCCACCACAAAGACGTTATTACGAGTGGGAAACTCAAAATTTTCTTTGAGCCCCGAGTTTCCGAGTTGGGGGCGTGTCAATGAGAAACATGGCGGAATCGATGGATGCAACGTCTGTAGTTGACGGTAAATTTTCGTTTAAATTGATAGTTTAGTTGTCCTATAAACTTAAATTGGTCATGTTCTTGTTATGCAGCTGAAATCCAATTAAAAAAATGCAGACCCTGTTGTATTTTCTTGTAATTTATTCAAAGGAGGGACACTACTGACTTGAACGCACCTGACGTCGTAATTACGACTTGTCAACTCGTAAGTACTACGCGCCCTCTAGTGGCAAAAAATTACATATTGTGCCTTTAAATGTATATATGCATAAAATCTTATGATCTGTTTTGACTTGTATATAGCATTGAAACACCAATGGAAATATTTGTATAATTTATGAGCTGATCTTTTCTTGGAACAACAAAGAGAATTAGAATAATATGCTTTTCCCCATGCAATTACAAAGAATGTCTAATTTTTAAACTTGAACTAGAACTTTCAAAGATTTATGAACGAATCAATCTTTTGAGTCAGATCTTGGCAGTGAATCAATTGATTCGATTGACAGAACTGGTCTGAAAGATTTGTTCATGAGTCAAACTGCTCTGCTGTATAACATAAACTTGGGTCAGTTTATCATAAAACAATTTCTTGTAATATTGCACGGAAAAGAGAGAGTACATTATTCAAAATATATTTTTGTGAAAGAAAGTCATACAGGTTTGGAACTACATGAAGGTGAAAATTTAATGAAAGCATTTCTTTCTGTTCCTTTAATGTTGCCACTTTTTTTTTCTTTTTTACTTTGGTAAGAACAACACCGTTACAGATAAATGTAATCAGTCAAACCCGATTTTATAATTTAATAGCCATGAATAATTCTCTGGCTTTAGTAATAATGCATTTACACTGCGAGAGGCATTTGGCAGTAAGGAAAAATGTGTACAGCATGCAAATTAGAAAATGTTACACAATTTATCATGATTATATATATGATCAAATGAGATTATATCCAATAAGAGTCACACAATAACAGATAATCTAATTATATCAAAATACCAGAACACACAAACATATTCCACACCTACATGTTTAACTGCATAATCAACATTAGTGCACAAAATGACTATATCAACACCTCCATCTAGTGGTATATGAGGATCAACAACTCCATATGGTCAACTGCTAATAGAAATAATACATTTAAATCATCAACACACATTAAAATTAATAAAGAATATTAATAAAAAAATAACACTGAATAGAACACATATCACAATACAGACTTAGTGTGCATAACATCTCTAATGAAAAGCCCTCTTGTAAGACCTTTGTATGAGATTAGCCTTGTTGGAGGGAAATGTTATGGATTGCACAGCCAAACAAACTAAACTGCAAATTTAAATTAAATGAATTCACTAAAGTAATTGAAGCAATTTACTTTCATGAGGGAATTAAAGTGTAATGCATGTGTAATGTGTCGGATGTGCAGAGCGCTGCATACTGATTCAGTAAACAGGAAACGGCACAGGCAGCTCTAAAGCCACAGCTTACACTTCACAGCTACTAATATAATTGTGTTATTCACACATGACGTATATATTAGTTTGATATAATCAGAGTGATGATGGCTGGGGGAATTAGAAGTTAAAGTGTTTTCTGCAGGTGCTTTTCTATTATCTGTGCAATATACAGTGCAAATAAAATTATGCCATTAATGAGCAGCATATATATGGAATTTCTAATGGAAATGAAGGAAAAAATACAGAACAAATCACATTATGCCTTTCATTTGCAGTATTTTCTTCTAAATGTAATGTCCCAAGTGGACCATCGGGTAATGAGGGCAGTTTAAGCTCATATATTGTGATCAATGGAGTTGCATATGCAGAGCATAACAATGGGATTTACTTAAAGGGACAGTATTTCTTTAAAAGATAAAATAGTTTGGGCTTATTATGACCCTCAAAGTATTGTGATAGTACTTTTATTATTTGTTACTGCAGTTAACATGGATTAAAATGCAAAGAATAATTTTAGTAAAAAAAAAAAAAAAGGTGCTAGACATGGTTGAATGTGCTAGATAAAGTGGGCCACCTTGAACTTTCACTTATTCTACTCACATTCGTTAAAAAAACCTGACATTCACTGATTATTTTATAATGGAAATGTATAATTGACTAGAAAACAGAAATGAGTGTGCAGTCAGAATATTCAAGTTAGATATGGATAAAAGAAAAGAGAGCAGAAAGGAAGGCGAGGCATGAAGTTGAATCTGGAGTGAAAAAAGGATGAGAGGAGCAAAATATATGCAGAGTATAAAGCTTTTAAATATGGTCGTAATTAAAGTTCATTTAAAGTTTTTAGAGAAAACAGAGAGAAAAAGCTTTACATTACATTTTTAAATGTTCTTATTTCGTTTTTTGTTATCCTGTTAATTGTTGAATGTGTTATAGTCACATTTATTAATATGTTGACTAAGTTTCATCAAACTTTTGTTATATTTCATAAATGTTTTAATTTATGCATGAATTGAGTGAACTTATTAATTTTATTCATAGTCTTGGCTGAATATGTTCGCTTGATAATGCATTAATAAACATTAAAAACAAATAAATAAATAAATGTGTTTTTATCATTTCTAATTAGGACACACCAGATAATTTTTGATAAATCAGAGGTGGCCCACTTTACCTGAAAAAAACATTAGTCTGGACTGGAGTGCATGATCTTAAAATGTTTATTGGCATATACCTTTCAAATAACATGTCATATGAACTGACTTTAAAAGAAAATATTACAACTGGACCTTAATAAAAGAAAAAGAAAAGAAATTACAAGTGGCCCACTTTACCTGAATTCACCCTTCATATACAGACAGATAGATACAAACAGTGGGGGTCAAATGTCTGGAATGATGTTTAACTATTTTGAATAATACTAATAATTAATTAAATAATTTAAAAAATTGTATTTTAATACATTTTAAAATGTAATTTATTTCTGTGATGGTAAACTGACTGGAGCCATTCCTCCAGTCTTCAGTGTCACATGATCCATCAGAAATCATTCTTATATGCTGATTTGTCAGCACTGATTTGTCTTATTATTATAAATAATAATAATTGAAATAAATAATTTTTAAAAATGTAATAAATAAATAAACATCTAGAATATGTTACAGCCATAAATCAATCACTGATCCACCTGTCACACTAAGTTTGGTCTCAACATTAAACATTATTCACTCCAAAAATCATATAATACTGCCAATGCAGCAATAAAACAGTGTCTTCCTGACAGCAATACACCAGTGTCCTCATTCATAAGGTCTACTCACCTTCTTCGGATCATCATAAAAGATCCCAATGCGTGACAGCTTGGGTCCAATGCTGCAGCTCTCTCTGAACAGTGACCCACAGTCTTTATAAGGTCCCACTTTGTATTTATAGGCTATAGTGATGCTCCTGACCGGGGGTAAACCAGTCCTGATGTGGATTTCAGTGGTCAGTCCAGAGTACAAAATATAACATACCGCTATGACAAGAAGAACTAGAGAGATAAAGCCTATGAGACTCAAAATCTGCCATTCCCACATGTCAGCTGAATGCTGTGAGGTGAAAGAGCACAAGAACAACAGAGAGCTGCTTTTATCGAGGATAACAGTCTCACTCGTTCATTAATTCAAAACTCAGCCTGGCTGTGGGGGTTTTACTGAGCGACTGCATTAGTTAAAGGATAAATGGACACAGATTAGAGGATTTATGAATAGAAATCAGAAGTCAGTTAAAGCTGGTACGGAGACACTCAGAAGCGCAGATTCAATCACTTCCCTAAACACAGAAAAGGTCGCGCTCGAGCTTCCTGGACGGAACCATTCGCTTGTAATAGGGGTGAGAGCTATTTACTACTACTGAAAGACTGTCATGTTTCTTTTCTAAACACTTACAATTCACTGTCACTGAAACCTCTCGTTTATAGTTTAATACAGAATGTTTTCTAAACGGTTCAAGGGTTTTGCTTATGTACACTGAAGGGTTGATTGGATTTGGTTCGGAGTGTAACATAATTAAAAATGCTCAAACTGCCCACAGAACGCGCAAAGTTGACAGCTGTGAAATCTTTGAGACTTTTATGAAGTTTTTATCATTTAATTAACCTTCAGACAATCCTTTGTTTATATTGCACTTTTGTATGTTTCACTTTTATAATACACAGAGGAGACTCGTGATGCTCGGTTCGTGAACGAATCGTTCATTGACATTGTGGTGGTTGGATCATTTTAATTCATGAACAGATCGAATCGGTTCACAAGACCGCACTGAACTAAACTGAATTCGAGAACCGATGAGTCATTTGGCTGATTTTGAGTGTTACTTCAATATCCAATATCCAATACAAAACCTAAATAACATACTTTAATAACCAGCAACTTAAACAAATTGCATCGCGTATTGAAAGGACTCTTCAAAAGCGGAGAAGTTCAAAATAAAACATTTTGGAATGTTTTAAGCATCTTATTAATCGGATCGGGACTCGGTATCGGCAGATACTCAATATTCAATGACTCTGATCCTATCGGAGGCACAAAAAAACTGATCGGGACCAGTGTTGGGGGTAACGCATTACAAGTAACGCGAGTTATGTAATCAGATTACTTTTTTCAAGTAACTAGTAAAGTAACGCATTACTTTTTAATTTACAAGAGAATATCTGAGTTACTTTTTTTTCCAATTTATTGATTGACATCTCTCCTGTCCCCTTGTTGAGAGAAATCAGAAGATGTTACTGTAGTTCTAAAATAAATATGAATATGCATTAATTCATCTCACTCACTCACAAAAAAAAACACTGATTCAGTATTCCTCAAAATGAATAAAAATAATTTAACTCAGAATATGCCGCAAACCTGCAATAATTAAATGTTAAACAACACAAATATCCTTTATGTATTTAATCCCATTCTATTAACCAATGTCTTTGCTTCTGACCTTCGATGATCCAGTTCAACCATACTAATAAGCACAAATTACTCGACAAACATTTGTGTGTCTTTTTTTATTGCTGAAGTGTGTTGAAATTTCTTCTTCTGCATTCTACTGTACGGACATAAATTTACTTTCCCTTCAGCCTGAGGCGTATTCATTTCACTTTTGGTGTGAAAAGGCTTTTATATTTGCCAAAAATATAACTTTTTTTATTTTAAAAACAAACAAGCAAGCCCTGTCCAGATTTTAAAAGTAACGCAGAAGTAACGTAACGCATTACTTTCCATCAAAAGTAACTACGTAACTGAATTAGTTACTTTTTATGGAGTAACGCAATATTGTAATGCATTACTTTTAAAAGTAACTTTCCCCAACACTGATCGGGACATCCCTAATTATAATTATTACATATATTACATTTAAATAAAAATATATTTAGGTTCTAAACGTCTTGATTTTTATTAGCTATTTTGTTTTTAATTACATTTTTATCTTATTTTTTAATTAACTGTTGCAATAACCACTAAGCAGGGATATGCAGGGCTTGGAGTGCAATACCCCCATTTGACAGAAGATGGCAGTGTTTACCAGTATTTACTTCTTGCTGCTCGCCTCTACCACGATACAAATTGCACACGTCCTTGAATTGTATTACGCGCCTCCGCTCCGTGTGACTCAGAGAAGGGTGTTCCTGCACAACCGGAGGCTGCAGTTTCAGGACCGCAGTTCTAGGACCCTGGTGGTTTAGTTTGTAGTAATGTTTGTACATGTTGTTAAAGATATTTAATTAAATCATGGCCACAAATTAAAAACATCGTAATAATCAATAAAACTAGCAATCGGGAATTAATGATTATTTTTTAGCAGTTCTCACGTTGGCTACGTAAACTTTGCATCGTTTTAAGGTTATAAAATAAAACTTAATTGAAAATCGGTAAAGTTACTCACTCTGATTGCGGTCCATGTCGTCCATCTTTAGTGATCCAATTCGGTAGGTGGCGCTGTTACAAAAGAATAGGGTCCTGAAACTGCAGCCTCCGGTTGTGCAGGAACATATTATTGGGTGACGCAAGGTTCAACTCAAGGCTCGTTGGTAAAAGATCATTTTGCTCTTCGAACTACGTAGTAAACAGCGTGTTCGAGCATGGCAGGGGCCGTGAAGAAGTTTTATGATCTGTCCGCCAAACTTTTGTCTGGGGACCTCCTGAACGTTTCCTCTCTCAAAGGTAAAGTGGTGCTAATTGAAAATGTGGCGTCGCTTTGAGGCACAACGGTCAGGGATTACACTCAGATGAACGAGCTCCACAACCGCTACGCTGATCAGGGGCTCGTGATTCTGGGCGCTCCCTGCAACCAGTTCGGACATCAGGTGAGACTTCCAACTTTCTTCACTTATTTCTTTTTTTTTGATTTTTGAGGATAGATTATAACTTATATTAATACATCATATAACTTGCATACATTTTAATTAACTTATATTAATATATAAATCCTATATACAGATATTTATAGTGGTATTTATTTTTTTATACATTTAAACAGAGGCGGACAGTAGTGAAGTATTTTTACTTTACTCAAGTAAATTTAAAAAGTATCTGTACTTTATCAGTGTTTTTCTTTGGAAAACTTTACTTCACTACATTCCAAAGCATAA
The DNA here is from genome assembly GCF_001515605.1 of Sinocyclocheilus anshuiensis. Taxonomy (NCBI): domain Eukaryota; kingdom Metazoa; phylum Chordata; class Actinopteri; order Cypriniformes; family Cyprinidae; genus Sinocyclocheilus; species Sinocyclocheilus anshuiensis. The sequence continues at coordinate 1,757,603 of NW_015539898.1, read as the reverse complement.
TGTACTTTTTACTGCACTACATTTCATAAATAAAAGTTGGTGTTTGTTTTACCTTTAATACTTAAGAACATTAAAAATGTAGTACTTTCTTGTACTCAAGTAAATCTTTGAGTTACTTGAGTAAAAGAAAGAAAGTTATAGATTTCTAATGTAATTAAGTATTAAATGATATTTAATATGAAAAGTAGTGCAGTAAAAAGTACAATATTATGCTTTGGAATGTTGTGAAGTAAAGTTTTCTAAAGAAAAACACTCTGGTAAAGTACAGACAACTTGAAAAGTACTTTTACAGCGGAGTAAAAATACTTCACTACTGTCCGCCTCTGCATTTAAATACTTTATGTATTTTTAAAATCCTTCAGATTTGAAGGATAAATTATATATAATTATTAAAGATCCTATAGACAGATATACAGATTTTAATATCATTAAAAAATATTATATTTTTTAAAACATATCTAAATATTATATATAAACATATTATTGTTACACACTGAATATTGTTAAATATAAAGCTGTTATTATTTAATATTTTTAGTATCTGTTAAAAATAAATGTTTATATTGTCACTGTTGTTGTTTTTAATACATTAAAGTTTTTTATATATTTATAATAATACTAATATATTTTAATTTTCACCGGTTTGCATTGTAGAAGTAATTGAAATATTTCACAATCTTGTTGCTATCAGCAAAGCTTTGTTCATTTTGATAGCGATGACAATGGACAACACCTGCATTGTTAACTGATTCTATGTTCACATGCCGTTATCTGCTTTATTGCATATTATGCAATTTTGGTTGCTTAACAGGAGAACTGCAAGAATGATGAAATTCTTCTGTCTCTGAAGTCTGTCCGTCCCGGAAATGGCTTCGAGCCAAAATTCCAACTTCTGGAGAAGCTGGAAGTGAACGGTGAGAACGCCCACCCTCTGTTTGTGTTCCTCAAAGAGAAGCTGCCTCAGCCCAGTGACGACTCTGTGTCCTTGATGGGTGATCCCAAATTCATCATCTGGAGTCCGGTGAGCAGGAATGACATCTCCTGGAACTTTGAGAAGTTCCTCATCGGCCCGGACGGGGAACCGTTCAAGAGATACAGCAGAAGGTTCCTCACCATCGACATTGAAGCAGATATCAAAGAGCTTCTGAAGAGGGCGAAATAGACCTGGCAAACTCCTCATGTTGTGGCCACGCAAGATTGACCATCTGTTTCATATCACTTATATATTGTTGTTTGATATAGGCCGACTGTGCAGACATGATTAAAGTGCGACTGTTTTTTAAACTGCTTACTTAATGAAGATGCTTCCTAAAACCTTTCTGAGGGAAGCTTCTGATGTAACTGTAAATGCTTATTATAATAGTTGTAATTCATTCATGAACTGCACAACTTAGGTTTTATCTTTCAACTGTTAACTGAAAAATAAACTGTTCAAAAAACATTTCTGTTCCTTATTTCACAGATTATGACACTGAGAAAAAAAAAACGGAAGCAGTGCATATGACCTTACATTTTCACTTCCACTTTTTTTAATAAGTCACATACAAAATAATATTTCCCCTTGGCATGGTTTTAAACAGATCAGTACTGCGGGTTTTATAATGCACAGTAAAATTAAAATGAGTTTTAATGATCAGAAGTATCGTCATATGCTTATGTGGAATCTTGTCATTTACCTAAACAGAGTGGTACAGAATTTTCACTTAGTATTATTTTGAATATATAATTAAAACTTATAGATCAACTGTAATATTTCTACCATTTCTAAACAATGTATTTACTAAACGGGGCCATGACCCATGAGTATTTTAAAGGAATAAAAAGTCAGAAAGTGGAACTGAAAGGAATAATACAGTATATTTTGTCTTAAGTACAATCTAGATTCAAACTAACAACCAGCCGGAAAGTCAGATGGTATAGTATCCACCGATCGCATAACATCAGAGAAAAAATCACAGTAGGCACACTTTTTTTCTTTGCGTAGGATGTTGCTTAGTAGTTCACCCTATAAACAGGCTATTCGCCTGGGCTGCGTTCAGCGCCGACAAAAACGGTGCAAAACGTTTTTTTAAACGGAAACGGTGGTGCGTTCAACACCCTGTTCTGATGACGCAAGAGTTGCAACTATGGCAGGCTGAGAAGGCCATTCTTTGTTCTTGAAGAATTTTCGGAGCCTGATAAAATCGGTATATTGTGGAAACTGTGGTTCCTATTTATTGTGATCCAACATTTGCCTCGCATTTCAGGATGAAAAGACAAACATTTCAGGTGAAGGATAATCCACTTTCTTACCTCCGAGACTGTGTTATGATCCATATGACCGTATTATTTTAATTGTGAGTATTGGGCTTATCATTATTGCTGATCACTGTTGTTGTGCTATGATATTGTAATATTTACCATTATATAATCAGAGGGGTATAGAAAAGGTTATGAAAGTGTCACTCCACAATGTGTACAATAGCAAAATATATAAATATGTATAGTATTTTATGTTACATTAATCAGTATTTAGCACACCTTCCTAAGGAAAGGATATGGACCAGAAGACATTGCAATTACTAAATGATATTTAGACAGACTTAAAGAAGTTCCAAATCTATACTTGTGCCCTTATTATTTCAGTTATTTTGCCTTTAATGTAAATAAACATGTGCAAACAATATACTTGCTCTTGTGAATTTATTTGGATGTTAATTACATTGTGCGAGCTGTCTCTTTAATAATGGTTTATATACATGCTGCTGCTGATTGGGCTGACATGTTTGACACACCCACCAAACAAGAGAAAACGTTGCACACCGTTTCCAGGAAACATG
>NW_015539898.1:1749311-1754581 GCF_001515605.1 Sinocyclocheilus anshuiensis | reverse complement strand
TTGTGAAAGCGAAACTACTTTGTTTGGTCTTCCAAAAGAGGACGATATCTGCTTCGTCATGCCTGGAGCTGATCCGTGTTTTATGTTTACGCGGCGCGATGCAACGCGTAAAAAGACAGTATAAGTCATTATAATCAGTAATTATGTCCCCACTGGATGCAACAAATACCTCGTTTGTAATGGGTTTTAATGTTTATGTCTCGTCGCTCCGGCCGGACACGGCATCAACAGTATGTGAGGGGCGTAACATTTCCGTCTCACGCTTGAGGTATTCGGCCAATCACAACGCATTGGATAGCTGGCCAATCACAGCACACCTCGCTTTTTCAGACCGATGAGCTTTGTAAAAATCGACGCGTTTCAAAAAGGCGGGGCATAGAGGAGAAACAATAATGTACAGTACGTGGAAAATAATGTGTTTTTTTAACTTTAAACCGCATAAACACATTTCATTACACCAAATACACAAAATAATGTTCTTTTTAGCAGCATCATATGACCCCTTTAATACCGCGTGGTTTATATACATGTTGCTGCTGATTGGGCTGACATGTTTGACACACCCACCAAACAAGAGAAAACGTATCTCAAACCCTGTTGCACACCGTTTACAGGAAACATGTCGTTCAAAACGGAAACCGTAGCAAAACGGTGCACACCGGTTTGAGCTTGAACTTGGCCCAGATGTGTGAATGTTTTCTGATATCTTTATGTGATTGGTGGATATTATACCATCTGACTTCCCTATTGGTTAATTGTAATTTTGAATATTTTCTCTGTATTTAAACAAGTTTCCTGTATTTGCAATCTTTCAGGCCTGTGCTTGAGTATGTAGATATTATCAGAAAAATTAAACAAAGAATTAAAATGGTATAGATCAATAGTAATATTTCTACTATTCTTCACAAAAACAACATTTTACCAACAATGCTCATGAAAAATGTGTATTTTATTTAGTGCTAGTAGATACAAAAATACATTATGAAATGCATAAAACTTTCCAAGTACAGGAAAAATATTTAAAGCACATATTTTCTTTTGAAAATGACCCAATTTCCTCCGAACTCAAAATAATTAGGCCTATAGCATATAAATCATTGAGGGCACACAAACTATGGTGATAACTGTAAGTCCAGCTGCAAAGAACTGACATCACAGTCAGCAGTGAAGTCACTGTCCCGCTCAATCTCAAGAATCATGTCTAGCAAGAAGGAATATTCTTCCTTACTATCGTGAACCCAGCTGCCTGTACTTCCCTCTTACACATCGCTATTTGAATTTTCGGCAAGGATCTACTGTAGACGCGATTCAGCTCATTTTCAAACTCCAGCTTTGCCACAAGATCCTCCAAGGTCTGTGTATCTGAAAATAGAGAAGGAAGTTAGTTTAAAACTGGCAAGTGTCACACCTGGCATGATTCTGATGATGATAAAACTGTCCGAGGAGCCCACACAGATCTTGCAGTTTTGAAGGATGCGTGCAGCACTGAAAGTCTTCATTCCTATTTATAGAAAATGGCCTCATTATTAGTAACAGGCATGATAATTAGGATAACTGCAGCACATTTATCACTGATAAAAACAGTATACACACCTAAAACTCATGCGATCTGGCCTCTCTGTGCAGTGGTCAAATACATATTTGTCATCCTGTGATGTTCTTATCAGGCTACAGTTGTGAAAAGGAGAGACACTGTTTGGAAATGATGATGGTAAACTAGGAACCTCCTCTGCTGCCTGATCCAAAGCTGCTGCAAGGCTTCCTCTACAGTTTCTAAATTTGGTTGACATCACTCTATTGATTTAAAACAATTAAGCACAATATGTTACACAATACAAACATAGCTTACAGAAATGCAGCTTGTTTAATGAAAACTACCCTAATGCCAAACAGTACTCTACTGTACAGTAGAGGTCAAAAGGCCAAAATACTAGTACCATAGTACCGTAATATTAATATGTTTTTGAACATGGTACCATGGTAGGATATCCACCATATTTTGCAACGCATACTGTAAGTAAGCTATTTTCTGTGATGAATGTGTGAGACTTCCAACTGATAAGCTGCTATAAATATCCTAACTAAAAGAATAAAGTGCAGTTAATGGTCAAACTATTTGCTCTACAATCCAATGTGTTTATAATTACGACAATACATTAAAGTAATATGATAAGAAACAGCAGTTTGCACTATGAAGCGGCACAACAATTTGTTTTGTAACACTAAAAATCATCGGACCCAAATGACCCATCTTACGTAGAAAAGGTGGATATGAAAATAAATCAGAACTGTTTTGAACAGGTGATAATAATAGCCTAATTGAAATGCTATGAACGGTCACACATTTGTAGCTAGCCTACACAGTCAGAAACTGAACATTAGTCGAAAATGTTAATATAGATAAATCATTATACTTTGACTGAAGGCTGATCCGTTATGAATATCCAGATCTGTTATGGTCGCGCGCGGAGAGTTTAATGTCTGTTGATAACGTGCACCAGAATGTTATTATTTTTCTGTTTGTGTATTTTGTTTTTTTCGTTCAAACGTTCGTACGCGATGGCTGCATTCTAAAGTAGGCCTATTAAGAATATCAGTCATTAATACAAAGGTCAAGAGATAGAACATTAAATTATAATGGAACATTCTTGTCCATTTTGTATGATTATTATTATTATTTTACATTGAAGCAGTTGTTTATAGCTAAATTAATGTGCAACGATTCGCATATTTGTGTTTAATTTCATATTATCCCTCCGTAGTACTCGGTAGAATGAGGATCCAAGATGAAGTGTGTGTGTTTGTCCATCAGGGGGCGCTGCTGCACCTTCCTCTCACACAACACTCGGCGGCTAATGCTAACTAGCTCACAATGGCCGGACAGGAGGATCCAGTGCAAAGGGAAATTCACCAAGACTGGGCGAACCGTGAATATATCGAAGTGATCACCAGCAGCATTAAGAAGATAGCCGATTTCCTCAATTCCTTCGGTAAGATGGAGAAGCTCCGACTTGTCGTTTATTTTTACATAATTTATTACGCAATTTCTTCACGCTAGCATGCTAATCGATAGCAGTGGGTCATTCGACTGCATAATTTGCGGACCAGTATGTGGGTTACATCAGGTTTTTTGGTTTTTGTTGTTTAGAACCAAATAATATCATAATAAATGAGTATATTTGTTGAAGACGCAGTTTATTAGACATACAGGCAGTGTGATGACCAGGAAAAACATGCAGGCGTTGGGTTGGTCTGGTCTTGTCGTTCATGTTTCAGATTTGCACTTTTTTGACAATAAATATAATGTTAATATGATTATTGAATTGCTTGCTATACTGAAATAAACGTATTTCAATAGCTATATACACATTTAATATCTTTGCTTATAGTCAAAGAGCCAAACAGGGTGAACAAATGTAAATACTAATGCAGTTTGTTTTGATAAACCAGCCCCAATTTCAGTGCTAGTACAGCATACTGTAATGTCTATAATTTAACAAAAACGTCACTTATTTATAACATATTTTTAATACAATTTATCATTATAGTAGGCTTAATTATTATTGATAGTGATATTTATAATTATATAGATCGTTAATATTATAATATTTATGTTATTAATAATTATATGAATAACTTATTTTTGCCATTTTAATTATTTATTCATGCATGCATGCTTATTATTGGCTATTTTGAAATATTTTTAAGATTATTGCAAGATATTTGGTTTCACAGGAAATTATGGCCTTTCTCGTATGTGTCCTAATACAGAAATGTTTCTGATTTCCCTCCCCCCTCAGATATGTCCTGCAGGTCCCGTTTAGCCACGTTGAATGAGAAGCTTACTGCTTTGGAGAGGAGGATTGAGTACATTGAAGCCAGAGTATGTTTTAAACCAATAACAAGAGTTTGCAGGACCTTCTTGTTCTAAATTGTTTGAAATAAACGCCTGATTTGTTTTCTGTTTGGTCTCTTAAGGTCACAAAAGGGGAAACCTTGACTTAGACATCGTCCCGTGACGACACCAGAGTCAAGATGATGGCTACAAACACTCACCTCCTGTCTTTTTGATTTACTGTAATTATTCTAACACTTTTTTATTGGTTGGCTGTTGTAGATCAGTTCATTTCTGTATGGGAAAAATTGTGATGATGTCTATGCTATAAACCGATATGTGCTTTCCTCATTTCATGCCTGATTATGGCTGAGGTTATACTGTATCTGGTCCTTTATTTTTTATTTTATTTGATGTGTCAGGCAACCTGTTACTGTCTCTGTGGTGCTTGTTCATGCAAACAGCCCAATGTCGCTTGGTTGTGACCTGCTTTTAAATAACTGTTGAACTTTGACACTTCATGCAATATATTAACGGTCATGCAAATATAGACTGAAATTACCATGGGTAAACAGACATTATGCCTTGTTTTGTTTTTAATTAATAGCTAATAATTTTTTGAGTTTTGATTTGCCCTCCTATGTTTTACTGGTCTATTCTTTTGTTAAATTACAGAAGTTTGTGTTTGAAATACATTTCTGCCTGCTGTACATTTATCATGCAACAAACATCTACACAGAGAAATGCCAGTTAGAGGTGGGAGTGGATGGAAAGCACTAAAGTGCCAATCAGACTGTTTTAAAAGTGTTTAGTGCTTTTTCTCCAGTTACACAATTTTATGTCTTAGTGTCTGTAATTAAGATATTTTTGTGGTTAAACATTAAATAAAAAACTCTTAAATGGTCATGGTTGTGCTTATATTAATTAGTTAAATATATCTTAATGTTTAATATAGGTTTAATATACGTTTAATGTTATATATAGAGCCGAGTCGTGCCGAGCCGAGTCGTGCCACACAGTGGAAAAGCGCCATTAGAGAACTACAGACCGGTTTCCCTTCTACCTTTCATTGCAAAAACACTTGAACGAGTTGTGTTCAACCAAGTCTCAGCCTTTCTCGCACAGAACAACCTGGACAGCAACCAGTCTGGCTTCAGAAGTGGACATTTGACCGAGACTGCCTTGCTTTCAGTTGTTGAAGCCCTAAGACTGGCAAGAGCGGCTTCCAAATCTTCTATACTTATTTTGCTGGATCTGTCTGCTGCTTTTGATACGGTGAACCACCAGATTCTCCTGTCAACCCTATTGGAAAATGGCATCTCAGGAACCGCACGCCAGTGGTTTGAGTCTTACCTCTCAGATAGGTCCTTCAAGGTATCTTGGAGAGGTGAGGTGTCCAAGTCACAACATCTAGCTACTGGGGTGCCTCAGGGCT
>NW_015539898.1:1739130-1749286 GCF_001515605.1 Sinocyclocheilus anshuiensis | reverse complement strand
ATTCATTACTTCAGAGTTATGTGCCCTCTAGAAGCTTGCGTTCTGCAAGTGAACGGCATATTATTGTGCCATCTCAAAGAGGCACAAAATGACTTTTTACAGACTTTTTCATTAACTGTCTTTAGCCATTTTCAAGAAACGACTAAAAACACATCTGTTCCACCTTTATTTGACCCTCTAAGTCTAGCACTTTCTATTCTATTTTAATTCTACTTTATCTACATTTATCTTTTTATTATTTAAAAAAAAAATTTAATATATTTTTCTATGCTATTTTTTCTATTCTATCTACTTGTTTTTCTTTGTGTGTGTGTGTGTGTGTGTGTGTGTGTGTATAATATATATATTGTACACCTTGCTACATGTACTGCGTTAGGCTAACCGAGACTTGTCATTTGCACTTATATATTGTTGCTCTTTTGTTAGTTTTGACTTCTTTTTATTGTCCTCATTTGTAAGTCGCTTTGGATAAAAGCGTGTGCTAAAGACTAAATGACTAAATATAGAGAACATAGAATTATAGGAAATTGACTAATGGACTAATGATATACGTTTAGCCAATGGAAATGGCATAATGGGCCTATCTCAAGTTGTTTTAGTTGGTTATGTTTTTTATTGCCTTGACTTTGAACGATTTTACAAAACTGAAACTCGTTTTCATACATAAATGAATTCATATATTTTCTTACAAAAAGTCATGTAATTTTGCGAACATTTCTGTATAAAGTAACCTATAACAAATATTAAAAAAATAAAAAATCGGTTTTAATCCTACATATACCAACAGTTGCTGAAAGCAGAATAAAGCTTTTTTTTTTAAGTATGGGTTACAACTATATTCAGTAGCATCTCACTTTATTATAACAACATAAATCTATCTGTCAGACTTAGCATTCTAGCTTGCGTTTGTGCTTATACATCAAATTTTTCACATTAAAACACCACAATTTTTCATAAAACATCTGCATGTCAAATAACGTCATGATTTACATAACCAATAGCATCCTATAAATGTCTTCAAGGAAGATAATATGCGTTCTTCAGTCTCTAAAAGGTGAACAGAACGCCGGACTTTTATTTTGCTTCAACGTCGAGTGTTTATACTTTCCGCTTCCGTTTGCGTTTAGTACATGGATGCATCGATATTCTAAACAAGCCACAAGTTAATAATGTTCTCTTTCACATCTGAATCAGACGGAAATTTACAAAGAAGACATGATGATACGATCATACAGCCAGGATCTGAGTGGCGGACTCGAGAATGTTCCTGTTTTGATTGCGAACAGTGTTCCCAAAGAGACTTTTTCCAACTTTCAGGTAATTACATAATATTTCACGCGCCTTACATTAAAGTATTTATATATATGTTGGCATTTTCATCATTTTGCAGTCTAATAGTGTTTTCAAACAGCACTTAAGTTTATTTTAATGACGATATTGATATTTACATGGCATAAATACCCTCACCACCACTAGATGGCAGCACTTTCATATACTTTCCCATTGATTTCCAGTTTACAGTATGTCTTAATCTGACTCAAATCCTTTAGTATGTGCTAGAAAGTGTACAAGGACCAGGCTGTGACATTGATCCTAGTGCGGTGACCCTCCCTGGTTGCTCATGTCGTGTCCAGTCCTGCCTGCCCGACAGCTGCCCCTGCTTGAGGTTTGGCCAGACGTATGACAGCAAGGGACGTCTGAACCAACAGCAAGAGGACGGCGGCTTCAGCAGGCCTGTATTCGAGTGCAATGCCTTATGCGCCTGCAGCGAGTCCTGCCAGAACCGTGTCGTTCAAAAGGGGGTCGAGGTTCGTCTGGGTGTTTTCAGCACCAAGGACAGGGGTTTGGGGGTGGAGGCTCTCGAGCGCCTCCCTTGTGGCCGTTTCGTATGCGAGTACGCCGGGGAAATAATCGGGTCTCATGAGGCCCGCCGCCGCCAGCTCTCACAGACTCCCCTAGATATGAACTACATCATTGCTTTGCAGGAGCACAGCGGAGGGGACAGGGTCACCCAGACGTTCGTGGACCCCGTGACCATAGGCAATGTGGGAAGGTTCATCAACCACTCCTGCAAGCCTAACCTGGTCATGGTGCCCATCCGAGTGCACTCACTGCTGCCCAGACTCGCTCTGTTCGCAAATCGTGATATAGAACGGTATGAAGAACTGACTTTTGACTATGCAGGTGGGCAAAACAGCAACACAGACACACGGAAATGGGATAAAGCACCAACTGGGACACTCACAGGGGCTGATGTTGATAAAATACCACTGAGAAAAGTCTGTCACTGTGGGGCTTCAAACTGCACAGGATTTTTACCATTAGATATGTCAGTTCTCCATTAAATAACATTTTTTATGTGTCCTAATGAGTTGGCATTAGAAATGTTTTGTTATTGTATTATAAACCTCCTGCAGAAATACCTATTTAATATTATTACTTTTTGTGAAAGTGTTATGAAGCGTAATCAATATGCATGAGAAAAAGGCATGAAAAAAAAAAAATATATATATGTTTTTTACAGCATGTTTGGGTGTAGCAATAAATCATTTATACAATTATTTAGCAATAAATAATTTATGACAAATGCTTTGACACTTTATAATAAGGTTCAGTAAGTTTACCTTAGTTTAAGACACAGTGTATTAACTAAAAATGAAAAATATTTTTTACAGCATTTATTAATCTAGGTTCATCTTAATGATATATTTTAACATTTTAAAGATTTATAAATTAACATTTTATTTAAGATTATTACGAACAAACATGAGTATTATAATATTTATGAGCCTGATTCTGACATATGATGACCTAAACGTGCAAAATGTTTTCTCAATTTAAAGCAGTGTTCAAGAGTGTGGGGACTCAAATATTAAACCCATACTGATCAAGTACTTTTCTGAAAATCAAATATTGAAGTGGACACACCCTCTTCAGTGTGTCTGATGGTTCTAGTCATTGTGTAGTGATTGTTTTTCCTTGCACTTCGATCGGCTGAGAATGTGAGGATTGTGGCAAACTCTCTGAATCCTGTTTTTGTCTCATGAGTCATTGGGTTTGGTGAGTGAGCACATTCCCGGGTCTCTATGGTAACGGGATGTGAAGTGTTATGAAGCGTAATCAATATGCATGAGAAAAAGGCATGAAAAAAAAAAAATATATATATGTTTTTTACAGCATGTTTGGGTGTAGCAATAAATCATTTATACAATTATTTAGCAATAAATAATTTATGACAAATGCTTTGACACTTTATAATAAGGTTCAGTAAGTTTACCTTAGTTTAAGACACAGTGTATTAACTAAAAATGAAAAATATTTTTTACAGCATTTATTAATCTAGGTTCATCTTAATGATATATTTTAACATTTTAAAGATTTATAAATTAACATTTTATTTAAGATTATTACGAACAAACGAGTATGTTTATGAACATTAACCTAGATTAATAAATGCTGTAAAAAAAATAGCTGTTCATTGTTAGTTAGTAGTTATTGTTAATCAAAACTGAAACTACTAAAAATCATTTTTGGAAATTGAAATAAATCTGAGATTAAATAAAATATACATATTAGAAAAAATATTTAAAAACGGTAAATAGAAATATTTAAAAACAAACAAAAACTACTTAAAATTTAAAATGAAAACTTAAAATATAAAATTATATACTATATATTATAATGCTATAATAGAAGACAGTGAACATAAATAGGCATCTATGTAAACTGTAAGTTGTTTGTTGTTTTCTGTTTACTTATTTTTCCAAATGATCAAACATGATTGACATAATATTTGAGAATCCCGTGTAGGTTTGACAATGATGAACCTTATTTATTAGCAGACTGAGGGCACCTCAAAACTAGAGTCCAACTGCTACAGTGTTCACAAGTTGATAAATTGATCATTATTGTAAAGTGTTAAACAAACTTTATCAGTTCGTCCAAAATGTACAGCAGCAGCATCTTGTTTGTTTGTTTTGAGCAGTCTGGGTTTCTCACTGTATCCTAGTGGGTAATGAGCAATTAAAAAGGGCCAATGGGTGTTTAAAAATGGTAACAGCTTTTAGTCTCCTGTCACACACGGGTGGGAGTGACCCATTTCACTCTGACACCACCCTTAAATCTGCCCCCTCTCCTCTCCATCTGCCCCATTTCCACCCCAGCCCCACTTTCGTCTCCACCGCAATATTAATATCCACATCTGGGTTAATTAGCACCGAGACCAGAAACCAGAGCAAAGCACAAGGCATGCTGGGTAGAAGCAGATAGATTCCATCTTTATCAGTGACATTTTACACTTCAAGATTGGTTACATCGCCTTTGAATTTTGGACTGAACTTCCTATTTCTTATGGAAAACTCAAGTCAATAGACATTTTGAGTGCTCTTTTATTTTCATTTTTGAATGAATACATTGTTATTTATAATACTAAATAATTGTATTATTATCATAAATTAATATATTTTTAAAAATATAATAATTTATTATGACATTTAGGATATCATACACTGACATAGGGATGGAAATTTCATATTAATAACAGAAATAAATATTCTAGACGGCGCGTGTAGGCTGGAGTGTTTAGCAACGAATGTTGAAGAGTGAAATCAGTAATTCTCTGCTCAGTTAGAAAGTGTCAGCTGTGCCTCTTGAGGTGTATACTTAGGGTCTGACTAACAAAGGAGGGCATGTCAAGTTCTCATTGGTGTCTTTTCATGGTGAGGCACATTTTCTCCTTAGATAGAGAGAAATTGAGTGGCACTGATGGCTGCACCTTTGAGAGGGACACCGGGGAGGGAGGGGGATCAAATAACTAAAGAAAGTTTTTATTATCGTTATTATTTGGTTATTATTATTTTGGATTATGTATTTGATTATATTTTGATTATTTTCATTTATTATTATATTACATAGCATATTATAACACATTCATATTTATAATTTATAAGTAAAGATTCAGATGTGAAATAATTTAATAACATTAACAACCATTATCATTTGTCATTTGATAATTAATCAATTAACATGAAGCAATACTCCTGTTTAAAAATACAATAATTATTTTTGATAAAAAATATCTTTATTAAAGTTTAAATATTTAAATAAACAATATTTAAGAAAATGACAGAAAAATCTAATAGCCAAAGAATTAAGTTTTTATTATTATCATTATTGTTTGCTTAATATTATTTTGTATTATATGTTTTTATATATTTGTTTCATTATTATTATTATTATTGATAAGATATTAAAATAAATGTATTTATTTAAATATTTTAATAATTCAATAACATTAACAACAGTTATTATATGTCATTTGATTCATAGTAATCAATGAGCAATATTGCTAAACTTGTGATCCCAAAAAAGATGCATTTCTATTTGTTGACTGGCCTTTTTCTTCTCTGGCTTGAGATCCTCAGGAGAAAGTAGGGCAGTGTTTTATTAAACAAGTGTGTCCCTCAAGACTCGGTTCCTGTCTGCGCTGCTGGTGTTCAGTGCAGCCGAGTTTAAAACCGTGTTGCCTTATATTTTTATATAGAGCATTTCAAATATTCCCAGATAGCCCAGATAAAGATGTGACTTTTAGGCCGTTATAGTAACATCAACTGCTGTGATGTATGAGTATACACTACGTACATACATGAACATCATAGAGACATCCTGCTGGAAACTCCATGGGATTTAAAATGTAAAATATGACTATTATACTGTGTGCATCCTCCACATGGTGGACCATAAAAGAGTTTTAAAACGATTGCCTAAGTGTGACTATAAGCTCTTTATAGTTTTATTAAAAGTCATCCCTTCATTATTAACAATTTTATTCCCATCTTACTTGCATCATATGCTTGTAGAGTGACAAAATGGGTTTGATATCCTGAGGTAAGATGCATGAATGAAACACCGTAAGCCTCTAATCATCAAGTGCTCATATTTTTGTGTTAAAAGCAAACCAATCTCTGCTTTCTTTGCTTTCTCTCACCTGTTTATCATTCTCTAATTCTTCGTTTGCAGAAACACACTGAGCCTAGTTTCCTCTCATCTGTCACGCCTGTCCTCCACGCTGCCATTAGTGACAGTCAAATTGCAATAGTGGCTTAATGAAGCGGCTCGGCTTTCAAAGCTCAAACCCCCTAATCGGCCCTTATTACTCAACACAGACCGCCGGAGGTCCTGTCACCCGGAATGGAGAAAGAAAGTGATGTTAAACTCAGCTGTTTGTATTGTGTAAGAGCTCACAGCACAAGATTACAGGCCTGTTTCGATGAGGGAAATTGAGCGAATACATTAATAGTGATGAGAAAACATGCCTTTTTTTATTTCAAAAGGCTTCCACTGGATCTCTCTCTCGCTCTCTCTCTGAAGAGTCTGTCTGCGCTGCATCCTCAGATGTCATATCTCAGATGAGTACAAATGATTCATTTCCATAGTTACCACATACTAGAGCGTGCAGAATTTAGATTATGATAAGGCGATGTGCATCTCTTGGACCGTATTGTTTGTCAAGCATATGTTTATTCTTTTTTTAGCTTGTGAAGTGATAAACGGTGTATTTATTATTGGTTGCAAGTGAATATGCTTGTGTAAATTGTATGATTCTAAACAGAGTGCCACACAAAATAATGTAAGCTTATCAAAGACAAAGTGACGTGACATGTGGCCAAGTATGGTGACCCATACTTGGAATTAGTGCTCTGCATTTAACCCATCCAAAGTGCACACACACACACACAGCAGTGAACACACACACACACACCGTGAACACACACCCAGAGCAGTGGGCAGCCATTTTTTTTTGCTGCAATGCCCGGGGAGCAGTTGGGGTTTCGGTGCCTTGCTCAAGGGCACCTCAGTCGTGGTATTGAAGGTGGGAGAGAGCGCTGTACATTCACTCCCCCCACCTACAATCCCTGCCGGTACGAGACTCGAACCCGCAACCTTTGGGTTACGAGTCCGACTCTCTAACCATTAGGCCACGACTTCCCTCAATTCAGGCTTACAGAAGAATAAGTCACAAGACCCAGTTAGAGTAAAGCTTTAGCTCGTTTAATAAGACTATTTCCTTTGGGAAAACCAGAGCCATTATCACCGTATAATTGTCTTTTATATTTAGTGATGAAGAACTTTGTCCTGTAGGGTGGAACAGAACACATAATCATTTGCATCTGTCATCGATGTGGTTGTGTCATGTCATTACTGTATATGTGTTGTGATATGGTGGTGGGTTCAACACGTCTGGCTGAAATTATAATCAGATTAGAGGTGGTTCATATTACATCATAGAACACAAATTGGAAGTCTTTTTATCATTGGTTTCAGGCGGATGTGAGGCATGACATAGCCTGTCCAGAAACTAACCACATCACAATCTGCCTACTGTTGTACACATACACTACTGTTTAACAGTATGGGGTTAAGTGTAATATAATGAAAATATGTGGTCTTGACTGAGACAGATCAAGACTGATTCAAAATCAGAATCAAAACTGACCCTTCATCTCTTTGTGAATTCACAGTGCACAGTGAAATCATTGTGCACATTATCCTAAATATAAAAAGTGGTTTTGTCTACTTTTCACCATCCAATCATTTCCCAATGGAAAATAATCACACCTACATTTGTCTTGTGTCATTTGAAAGTGCATAACATTTTGGGAGTGAACTGGGTTGCGAATGCTATTTCATGTTGATTCAGACCAAGAAACCTTATAATGAGATCCAGACAAGGGCCACATTTAAGTAGTTACAAGAGGACTCTAGATTAAGACCACAACAGGCTTTGCACCATGTTTGTACAGATTTACATTGTACAATAATCTGATTTTCTCATTATTCATGTAGTGTATGAGAGGGTCAGTGTATCAGCAGGGTCGGTTTAAAAGGCGGGCTCAATATCTGTCATCCTCTGTGTGTAGCTCTTTATCAACCATGACAAACAATGGCCGTTTCCTCCTCAATGGTTGGTTAGTTTTTGTTTTTTCCTCGCAGCCAGCACTAAATTTACAGACCCCAAAAGGGTCTAGGCTGTTCCTCTGTGTTTTAGATCACTCTTTACAGACTTTTCTGTTGACACGCATAACAAAATAGATCCTCTGCAGTGAATGGGTGCCGTTAGAAAGAATGAGAGTTCTAATATCTGATTAAAAACATCACAATAATCCATAAGTAATCCACACAACTCCAGTCCATCAGTTAATGTCTTCGAAAAGCTGTGTGTTTGTAAGATAAAATCCGTCATAAGACATTTTAACTTGAAACCGTTGCTTCTGTCTTGTCTGAATCGGGAGAGAAATATTCACAGATCAATCATCGTTTACAAGCAAAAGCTATCCAAAACTGTAATAACTGTTGCTTTAAACACATCATTTATAATTTCTCCAATTCTATTTGTGGTTCTAGAATGAGATTTGTCACATCTTATAGTCTACAGTGTTTCTCCACAGATAATTGCTGTTTTTGTGGGTTAGCTGTTGCATCCATCAGCAGATCAAAAGGACGGGCCGTATGGCCACTTTCGGTTTGAGCAGCTGTAACTGCAGATATTTCCATCTCAAAGGCTCACTTGATGCTCTCTTCCACTCCACACAAATGCACACAGGTGGAGAATAAGGTGAGAGCACAACGCAAGACGCACAACTTAGTATGATAATAGTGACTTGAGCCCCATGGCCCCTCTTACTCATCTGTTCAGAATACAGCACATCATGAATGACAAGCACAAAGAGCCTCTATTGTGTCTGTCTGTGTGTTGTCGGGCATAGACATCATTCTCAGGGTGTGAGCGCACACTAGGTTGCTAGTGATCTACCTTTCTGTGAGTGATAGCTGTGCTGGGGAAGCAGGAAGGCAATTTTTGGGATGCTGCTGTGGTAGAAAATGCTGTGTAACTGGCCATAACTGTTAAAAATCAGATCATATACTATTGTTCAAAGGTTTGTGATCGTTAAGATTTTTAAATGAGTCTCTCATGCTCACCAAGGCTTCATTTATGTAATTAAAGGTACAGTAAAAGCAGCAATATTGTGACATTTTATTTCAGTTCAAAATATGTTTTCTATTTTAATAAATTTTAAAATGTAATTTATTAATATTATAAATGTCTTTGCTGTCACTTTTGATCAATTTAATGCTTCCTAATTTAAATGTTCCCCAATTGTTTTTTTTTATATATAAATGAATCGCATTTACTGCTGCTAAAAGCATTGTGCAAGAGAAAGCATTTGTATCTAAATTACAGCAGCACATAATACTTCACAAGCAAGGTGAGATTATATCTTGGTATAAATTGAATAAAAAATGTTCTGTCACAGCAGCACACAGGATTGTGGGATATTACAGACATTGATGGATACATCTATGCTGCCTTTAAAAATAGACCATATGAAGGCATCTTTGTGACATGATGTGATACCCTGATGTGCTCTATATAGAAAAAGCAGCATTTTTCAGGTATTAGATACAGCCTTGTGGTCTAATGAGTATTGATACTAACAAGTATTGATAACTGTAACAACTCAACCTCTTTAATGGACACATCAGTATTAATATGACCCATTCAAAATATTTCAGTACAGTTAAAACCCACTGCAATGATCATCTCATCTAGCAACCTGTTTATAAAGTGCATTCACATGTGAGTTTGGTGTATTTCATAAACAACCCAGAGCATATTTAAAAAAAAAAGTTCTGTCTATCAAGGGCACACTGATAAAAGGCAGTGCCAAAGCACCTCAAAAATGTGTTCCAGTTCGACTGATGAACACGTGGAATGTTTTAGTAGGCCAAATGCAAAAACAGAAAAAAAGTAGATCACCAACTTGATTTGTGGGTCAGACTTTTAAAATGTGCATATGAAAACCAGAATTGAAGGACAGAAGTAGAATCACATGGAAGTAGTCCATCGCGCCACCAGTTTAACCTGATGCAAACCTGTTCTATCTATCTATCTATCTATCTATCTATCTGTCTATCTGTCTGTCTGTCTCTCTCTCTGTGTCTGTTTATTGGTTGTGGAATTGAAGGACAGAAGTAGAATCACATGGAAGTAGTCCATCGCGCCACCAGTTTAACCTGATGCAAACCTGTTCTATCTATCTATCTATCTATCTATCTATCTATCTATCTATCTGTCTGTCTGTCTGTCTGTCTGTCT
>NW_015539898.1:1726155-1738907 GCF_001515605.1 Sinocyclocheilus anshuiensis | reverse complement strand
CTCTCTCTCTCTCTCTCTCTCTCTCTCTCTCTCTCTCTGTTTATTGGTTGTGTATAGATTCAGAACTCCATTACCCATCATCTCTCACTCATGATGCGCGTTCAGTTAGGGGGTGGAGCTTCAGGGCTCATGTGGAGGTGGTGAGAAAGCGGACAAGTTGCGGACAAAATCCAACTGGCAACTAGACGCCGCGATTTTCAATTGGGGGACATTCGCATATCATGGAATTATACGAGGAATCCCGGCCGGAGCAGTTGTGTCGCTGACCACATCGCCAGTGTTTTATTCCCGACACGGTCTCCTTCTGAAGAAGGTAAAGTTCGGCTGAAGTCTTGCTGCGAAAGGAGACCTCAGCGTCAGGCAGTGGATAACGTTATGTGACCGAAGCATCCATCAGTGAGAGCAGAACGGAAGTTTGACAGCGTGTTACAGTGTATCAATGAAGGCGTTCGGTGTACTGATTGATGTTGTCGCGGTAGCAATGTAACAATTTTAGAATGTTTCCACGTAACCGTGTCAAGTGCTGCTGGAGGAGGCAGGTGGACCGCAGACATCCTCGAGACAGTGGATACAGTCTCTTAAAATATATTATTCTGCCGTCGTGTTCACAGTATTAGTGTTTATAGTGTCTTTCTGGATTGAAGCGGTTCGTTTAGTAAAAGCTGCACTGCTAGGTTCGAGGCTGTTTATTATCATCACCTGTCGAAGTAAGGTTTTCTGTTTGATCTCAGTGTCAAGATTGATGTCTCAGCTGTAGCCTATATGTCTGTGTAAAACTATTTTTCCATACATAGAGACTGTAGTTTGAATAATCAGACAAGTCCCGCCTCCACATTTAAATAACCACACAGTAAAAAGAAGCGATTCGAGTCAGTGTTTCAGGGACAGCCCACATACATCTGTCATTCCAGCTACACATCCACTGTTTGTTTTTACAGGCCACATACTGTGTAACTTTTTAATGTGGAAGTTTTAAAAGATTTTCAAGATTCCCAAATACCATGCTTTACAGTTGACAGGAAAACGACATCTCCTCAAGTACTATGTAAGGCAGAAACAGCTGGAGCAAATCGATTTGGCCAGTTGCACTGCGTTTCGCCTAACTTGTTTTTAGAGCAAGAATTATTGTATAAACTTGAGAATGGGTTAGTTTTGATTAGCTGTCCATCATACAATTATTCAGCATGTTTACTAGGCCATTATAAATATGTGGTATTTGAAAATATGTATATATTTAGACTTATAGTGAGTTTATGGTTGAGATGTTTGTCAGTTTGAAAAATATGGAGAATTGTTTTAAGGTGTTCCTGTGATTTGCAGCTCATTTAGCCAATTATTGTCATAGTAGGCATGTAATTCATTATTATTGTTCCTGCACAGATGTCATTGCAGACTCCGAGTACCTATCAACTTTATTTCAGTCACTAACTAAGGTTTAATGTACAATCAGGCAGTCATTATCACAAAACACACTCCAACAGGGTTTTTATAGCTTATTTTATCTTATCAAGTACAAAAATAAAATAAATGAATATGAAATATCGTTCAGAGTATTATTTTGTTCCTTGTAGAGATGCAGAAGAACCAAACATGAATTCAGAAACATTTGACCGCTTAATGTCATGACTGACCAATCAGAATTTCAGAAAACTGTGTGGTAAAATAAAGTAAACATGTACATTATACACTTGGGTAATATTTGAATTTCAAACAGAGCATGAGTGCATGATGTGGCTTATCAATGGAGATATCACAGGTACAGCATGTTTACTGTTCAAATAATAATTAGTCTTTAGTCTTTGTAATCAGACAAAGAAAACAAAGTTCCATTCTTTTGCCAATAGTGCATAAACTGTCAGTTAAGATAAAGGCAGATATTATTTCAACACTGTCAACACTGTATTTGTTTGTATTACTCTGATATATAGGCCTATATTGAGCATCTGTGCAGCCTGCCCTGTTCCTTATTGATGTTCTCTGGTCTTGTCTGTCATTGATTGAACTGTAGGCTTCATCTCCAGCTGAATGTAGCATTAACTATTTGGCATTGGATTTAGCATTGGATTAGTTGCAAATGAATACATAAAGGATCTGAGTGCATATTTGTTCATTTGATCTATTGCTTGTGCTAAACGATCTATTAGCCTAAACATAAAGTGATACATATTGCTAATATTTTCAATGCCCCCGCAAAATCTCCACTTAAATGAGAACAAAACGGATGTTGTTGTTTTTGGCCCTCTTAGCTCTTTGCTAGATATCGGATCGATTTCAAGGCCCTATTAATAATTTTTAAAATTTTAAATGGTCTCGTGCCCTCTTATTTGTCAGATCTTGTTGCTCTACATAAGCCAGTAAAACAATTTGATATCTGCTGATAAACTATTGCTCCAGGTACTGCACTTTTATATCTTGGCTTTTGAGTCTGATTTAGGATAGACCTAAATATAATTTTTTTAAATGATTTTCTGCTAGAAAATAATAATATTGAGTTTTTTTTCATAATTTTCAATCAATACTAACAGATGCTTTGTTATACAGTATTTGATGCTTTATTTCTTATAGCATATTTCAGTCTTATAATCAGTGCCTCATTAGAATGTATAATATATAACTTAGCAACAATACATAGAAAACCAAATCTTTAAGTTTGCATTGCATAAAACATATTTTCAACAAACGGCATTAAATTTTAGCCTTTTAGAAAGGTACAGAAAGTACATTGCAAAGAATCAACAAAATGTGCACATAATTAAGTGTCTTTTCAGCACATAGCACAGCTGTATTTTCTAGTGCTTTTCTCATTATCCACCCATACAGCGGAAGGACCTTGAATTCCTTTCAAAAACTAGGCCATCTCAAAATGGCAAATTCTCATTTTCTCGAATGCATCCCCATGGTCCTCACGCCATTATTGTCTCGCTATCTCCATGTCTGATGATAACCTATGTCTAAATAAGATGAATAAAGGACATATTGGTATTATGCTGATTTTATTGCACCTTAATCTGTTTGTTATCTCTTCCACAGGCACAACGAAAAGTGGAGCCAAATGTCCGACAAAATGTCCAGTTTCCTCCACATCGGGGACATCTGCTCCCTGTATGCGGAGGGATCCACCAGTGGATTTATCAGCACTTTAGGGTAAGACAACCATCCTCATGTCGTCACTCAGTGTGTTGATATCAGCATTTTAAATAAGAGGAACTTGATGAAAAAACAGGAGTGCAAGAGGAAGAAAGTGAATGCACAACACTCAGAAATGAGAAGTAACGGAGAAGAGAAATGTTTTCCCACGAGTTTCACAATTTGAGTTGAATTACTGAAATAAATGAACTTTTCCACGACATTCTAATTTGAGATGCACCTGTAGGTGGTTACTCTCAAGTCCAAGGCAAAAGTCTGTGTTCTGGGTCTTAAAGGTCAGATCGCTTAGATTTTGTCTCAGAGTTGGCTAAGATTTGACTGGTCTCAATACAAATATGGGAAAATATGAGAAGTGTTTTCTCCTGTAACAGAAAAATATGTATGGAGGAGACTAGGTTCATTTCATTGGTTGTTGATTGAATTTTGAGATGTGGGCACTGCACTTACCAAAGTGGAGGCAGATGAGACTGCAGAGACGGGTTTAAAGGGTTAGTTCACCCAAAAATGAAACTTCTGTCATTAATTACTCACCCTCGTGTTGTTCGAAACCCGTAAGACCTTCGTTCATCTTCGGAACACAATTTACGATATTTTTATGAAATCTGAGGGCTCTCTGACCCTCCCATAGACAGCAAGGTAACTACTTTGTTTTCTTGGCGTAAAAAAGTATTCTCTTAGCTTCGTAACTTTACAGTTGAACCACTGATGTCACACGGACATTGAGCAATAGAATTGTCACAGTGTTCACTAATCTTTGTTAGCATCAGTCCAAAAACTTCAACTGTTTAGTGTAAGTTCATGTTAGTTCAGGTCTATTAAACATTAACAGACACAGCTTTTGATTTTAATAAAGTAATAGTACATTTTGAAATTAATATTAAGTGTTTTTTATTGTTGGTTCATGTTAACTAATGAGGTAACTAAAAACTAATGTTAACAAATAGAAACTTTTACCAATAAAATGTTACCAATTGCACATATGCATAAATAATTCATTCACAATAAGATGAATAACATGCACTTAGAAAATAGATTATACGAATACATGTGATGAGCTTGAACATGAGCGAAATCTCATGGTTTTTTAATTAAATGAAATTAAAGTTTTGCCCCCGAAATTTTGGTAAATGTGACCGCACCTTTGTATGGTTGAATTTTATGTCAACTTTGAAAGTTAAATCTAACTTATTTCGCTATGCTAATTATCAGAAATCTGCAGTCAAAAAAGTCAGTTGTCAGTACTTTAGTGATGTCTGAAGCACAGCTCATACAGAAGTCACTTTCAAACCAAGCAGCTTTCTGTTGGTTAGCACAGTGAATTCATGGGACAGACTTGAACATGAGTGAAATCTGCACTGGAAATTTTTTCGCCCTTTAGTGAAACACTGTTCGTGCAGATTCTTATTGAAATGACTGGATTTCGCCTGTGAAATGTGACCTCACCTTTATATAGTCAATTTTATGTCAACTCTAACAGTTAAGTCAGAATTATTTTGACATGCAAGGAGGGGTCACATTACAGATTGCACAGATACTTATTGAAATGACTGGATTTCGCCAGCAAAATTTCACTAAATGTTTATGCATTTTAATATTTCTATATAGCATTATATTTCCCCACTGCTAACGACCTGTGACCCATTTTTGCCTTGCAAAACTTCACGGAAATGAAGCCAAGTCTCAACGCTGCCCTCCTCACGTCCTTCCCCTGGAAATGAGATTGTGCCATCTTCGCATAATCACACCCTGCCACCTCCTGGCAATCAGCCACCTTTGCCAGCCTGCGTGATGTGACCACACACAAATACACACACACATGGCTGCCCCACGTCACCCATCCATGGCAACAAAAGCAAGCTTGTGGCTTTGAAGAATAGAACATTGACAGATCTCATTTGTCAAGATGCCGCTGTGCAGTTGTTGTGCATTGTAATCACTTTCTCTGCCCTGCTACTGTGTGCATATAATCATGAGCCATGGCTATATTTAGCTTCACTGGCATACGTAGTGTGTAGTGTTTGTCTCGGTGCCACTGAGCACGGATGGGATAATGAGCCACCTGGCCTACAGCTAGGCACAGGGAACCAGAAAGGACACAACGCTGGTGTGATGAGAACTGACAGTCCTGGTGCACGTGTACGCGTCAGTCAGGTGCAAACGGAACAAAAGACCAAAGTCACCTGTACATTAGTGACTGGAGAGTGTGAAATTCACATGCTAGCTATGCAATGGATGAAAACAGGATGCAAATTACATACGGACTTGTTGCTGGTTCATTTGAATACCTTTGACTAGGGCTGCTCGATTATGACAAAAATCATAATAACGATTATTTTGGTCAATATTGTAATCACGATTATTTAAAACGATTATTATTGTGCCATATGACCAAAATATTAGTTATAATTTATAATATTAGTTAAAAAACAACAAAAAAGGTCCTCAAAATTATTGAAAATAATTAAACTGTAATAAAAAAGCAAAGGAATACAATGCCAGTAATAAAAAAGCAAAAGAATACAATAGAATAAAAAATATACAAATAAAACAAACTGTGCTTTAAATTTTTTTTTTTAAGTAGTTAACGGCCTACTAGAGAAATTGAATAGCCTAATGTAAAATAAAACAGCATTGTCTTCACTGTAAGAATGAAACTTCTTTTGTTTCTTATTAAAGCTACAAAAGTCCTTCAGTTCAGTCAAGAGCAGTGAGTGATTTTGAATGTGTCTTTTGTTGTTTGATTAATATTAAGCACACATTCGGCAGCAGAAATATTAGCCTGTGTTGTCACTTCAGAGCTGCACAGATCCAATATACTGTTCCACACGTATTTTCATTCTCAACTGTTTACATTCACTTAAGATGTATAACTGACGAGGGTTTTTGTGAATAATCACCAAGCGTCGCATTTTAATTTTTTTTGCGTGTATTTGTCCATTTATGTACGCATCTTAAGCTAAAAGTTCACTTTACTTGTCATTGTTCTGTTCCGTGTCGAAGTGTGTGCACAGTGACCGTTTACGCACTAAAAGATGACTTTGTCCGTGTTGTGTTCCATCTCTGAGCGCATCCACAGTAATCTTCCCGAGGAAGCGCAAGTTCTTTCACGCTTTTAAAAAACGTCTATCGTCTAATCAACGTCTAATCAACTTAAATAAATCAAGCACGTCCCGTTTTGCAAAAGTCTCGTTACATGATTTTACTGATTATGGAGGAACGGGGCGGAATGGGGCGCAATAATCGTTTTATCTGGATTACTGTATTTTCATAATCGTTGGAGGCCGAAATCGAAATTGAAACTGAATTTTGGTTAATTGCACAGCCCTACCTTTGACAATATAAAGTGTTTTAAAGTCTCTGAATACGTTTAGACTACTTATACTGAAATTATGTACTATCATACAATATTTTCGTGCGTTAAAACTCTAGTAAGTTACCTAGACTGCATGTTTGTTTTCATAGGCCAATTGTATCTAAAATGGACAAAAATTCTGTGTAAGTTCAATTTAGATGTTCGAATACACCTGTGATAATCACAATTCTGTGTAGCTTCCATTCATTACCATTCAAAATGTTTAAAATGTTTTTGACAGAAATCTCTTATGTTCACCAAGGCTGCATTTATTTGATAAAAATACAGTTAAAACAATACAATTCTGAAATATTACAAATTAAAATAACAGTTTTATATTTGAATATATTTTAAAATGTAATTTATCCCTGTGGGGCAAAGCTGAATTTTCAGCAGCCATTACTGTAGTCTTCAGTGTCACAGTGATCCTTCAGAAATCATTCTAATATGCTGATTTGTTGCTTTAGAAACATGTAATGCAATGAAACATGCAATTTAGAAGCATGTAATGCTATGATTACCAGAAAATGCAGTGATAGTTTGAATTTGTATTTTTAAATGCACTCATGATGCTCAAAAATGCTGTGTAGGTTCAATTCCAATTACTGTAGTAATATATAGAACTTTTGTATATATACATTTTTAAAATAAAAAATAAAAAATATAACAATTATTTATATATATATATATATATATATATATATCATGGACACATTCATTTCACTTTTCTGAAACCTTAAAGCTATAAATCTATTGATATTGCTTATGAAATAGTTTTGATTTCCAGCACTGGAAATGGCACATACATACATACACACACACACACACACACACACACACATATGTGTGTATATTGCTTTCTGACAACACCATATCTCTCTTTTCTGTCATTTATGTATAACTTGAGAGAAATTGATGACCAAAACATTAATGATTGATAGCCAGAAAATACAGTGGAGATCAAAATAACCAAGGCATTTCAACAAAAACATTTATTTTGTGGAAAACATTGTGATCAAAATTAGAGAACAGTTACCACTGTAGCACGAATGAAGATTACAACTAAAATTTTGGAGGGTTATAGCTGTCAACAATTAGTAGGAATTGTAGAGACCCCTCACACTGTGCTGGTGTGATCTTGGTCCATTCTTCTTTCAGTCTCTTCCACAGTTCTGTGACTATAGTGGGTTTCTTAGCCATAACTTTGTTGCCAAGGATTTCCCAGAAATTTTCAGTTGGGTTTAGATCAGGACTCTGGGCCAGCCATTTCATTATTTCAGTGTTCTTAGCTTCAAGCAACTGCTTTACCCGTTTTGCAGTGTGACAGGAGTATTGTCTTGCATGAAAATTGCAGGCTGATTGGGAGATGCTTGCAGGGAAGGCATGTTGCTAAAGGAGGTTCTGATAAACATTTGCATTCACCTGCCATGTACCTGTATAAGAGGCCCAAATCCTGCTGCACAAAACATCCCCCAAACCATGACACTTCCTCCACCTCCACCTTTCACTGACTTCTTTACGCACTCGTGGTTCAGTCTTTCCCCAGTTTGACACCAAACATAATATTTCCCATTTGACCCGAATAAATTAAACTTGCTCTCATCACTAAAGTGAACTTTGGATGAGTTCTTCTCTTTCCACACAACATGCTTCTCAGCAAACGGGAGTCTAGCCTTTTGATTCTTTCTGCTGATGAGAGGCGTGGTCACTGCAGAGTGCACTTTCAGTCCGACTTCTCTTAAACGTGCTGAGACAGATTCATACCCTTTTTATCGCTGAACTGGCAAGCAATTCCAGCTGCAGTGTTGAACCGATTCCCCATTGAGAGTCTCCGCATTATCCTGCCTTCTCTTGCATTGGTTTTTCCTAGACGACCAGCCTATTTGGGGGACTTGAATGAATTAGTGTCATTGTAAAGCTGCAACATTCTAGAAATCACAGATTTAGAATGAAGCTTAATTTATCCCTGTGGTGCAAAGCTGAATTTTCAGCAGCCATTACTGTAGTCTTCAGTGTCACAGTGATCCTTCAGAAATCATTCTAATATGCTGATTTGTTGCTTTAGAAACATGTAATGCAATGAAACATGCAATTTAGAAGCATGTAATGCTATGATTACCAGAAAATGCAGTGATAGTTTGAATTTGTATTTTTAAATGCACTCATGATGCTTCCAGCTGCAGTGTTGAACCGATTCCCCATTGAGAGTCTCCGCATTATCCTGCCTTCTCTTGCATTGGTTTTTCCTAGACGACCAGCCTATTTGGGGGACTTGAATGAATTAGTGTCATTGTAAAGCTGCAACATTCTAGAAATCACAGATTTAGAATGAAGCTTCTCTTGCAATGGCTGAAAGGGTCATCCATTTGGCCTTCATCTGGACCGCTTCCTGTTGTAGGGTTTCAGTAACCTTAGAGCAATCATCTTGCAATCTCAGTGAAAATTAGAGGAATGCTGTCAGTTAAATATTATATTGTTTATAATTATTATATTGTATATAATTATATTGTCATATAATTAAGGAAATTTGCACTAGGTGCCAGATTAACACCAATAACTTGTAGGTATCTGTAAGTGTTCTCTAATTTTTATCAGAGTTCTTTTTCAAATATCTCAAAAAGATTTTTATACTGTGCTTCAGAATACAATTAATTTATGAAATATGCTTAAAAAACTGCCCTTCTACTCCTGATAGGATAACTTCAAATAGGACTAAGCAGTGACCTTGAAATTTAGGAAATTTAAGGTTGTTCTATCATTTTGATCTCCACTGTATATGTCAGCTGCGGTTCCGTTCATATACCCACTGACTCGCTTCGGTTATAGAATGTGTTTGTCACTGTTTTTCATAACTAAACAGAAGTGTATTTAACTGCTGTGTGAAATAAGAATTAGATTGGCAGTGACTCTTGTGGCTCTATTGTGGCTCTTAAGAGCTATAGAGAAGGTACGATGAGAGGCAAATTTTGGTGTCATTACAATACCACTGAATGGATTTGATCAGTATAAATTGACATTTGCTCATAATGAGCATACAAGATAACACCGTGGCTCATACATTGATGCAGATAAACCTTTCAGGAAACACAAAGCCCTCTTGACTTGCAAATTGTTTCTCTTTCTGTACGATAATACTGTAATACTTCACATGTACACTCTAAAAATGGCTGGGTTAAAAATAACCCAATTGGCAACCCAGCGCTGGGTAAATATTGGACCGAACACATGCTGGGTTAAAGTAACCCAGCAGGCTGGGTTGTTGAGAAAACCCAAGATATAGTGATTTGGTAAATTTTACCATTTATGTGTTTGCATTGATGTGTTGCTGGGTTATTCTTGCTGGGTTGTTCTCATAATTTTGCCTATGCTTAACAAGACAATCATGGATTAATAAATAATGAAGAATACAGGTTATTTAGACTGTTAAAATTATTTTCAATGCCAACTGACATTCACAAATGTGTTAATTTGTACCAATGACAAACGACATGCAATTTTCTTTTTTTATTATTTAATTTTTTTCCAGCAAATGCAAAAATCACAGAAATACAGTTGCAATAAATAAGAAAATTACTTCTGAATGCCATGTGTCCGTTTAACTGTTTAACTATTACATTTTGACATGTTTAACTATTTAAATACACATTGACATTGTCAGTGACATTGACAATTAAAATTTAAAAAGACGGAGCATGCAAAATCATTTAAAGATGTCCTAAAATTTATATAAAGTATATAAAGACTCCTAGGTAGATGCGCACTGCTTAGAGTAGTTAAAGGTATAGTTCACCCAAAAATGAAAATTCTGTCGTTAATTACTCACCCTCATGTCGTTACAAACCCGTAAGACCTTCGTTCATCTTCGGAACACAAGTTAAGATATTTTCGATGAAATCCGAGAGCTTTCAGACCAGGGTGAGTAATTAATGACAGAATTTTCATTTTTGGTGAACTATCGTCAAACACTTAGAAAGCTTTGAAGCAAAGATCTACAGCTGAGAGCAGTGTGCTCTGCTATAGAGCCTGTCTATGGAAGGATATTCCAGACAATTTTCAAAAGGAATTGCAAATTATATTTTCAATTGTGTTTTCCACATGTGACAAATTGTGACATAATCCAAACACAATTGCAAATCTTGCATTACTGTTTGCGTTTTCACAAATGCACAGTGACTGCCAAATTTCAAATGGAAAAGCAAAGTCCATTTGCAACTGTATGTTCCATGTATTATGAGTAATGAGCCTGTCATATTTAAAAAATACAGCGTCAAAGCAGCTTTACAGTATTAAATAGGAAAATAGTGTGTAATAATGCAAAAGGACAACAGTAAACATTCAGTTCTCTTCTGGCCAGATGAAACCAGCAGTTCAATTCCAGGCTGCAGCAAAGTCAGATTGTGCAGAGGACTCATCTGGTTCCCATGGTCTTGTGCCAATGACCGTCGAGGTGACGTGGTCTTCACTGGGGATCAGTCTTTGGGGCTCATCTAGTTGTCCTGGTCTCCGCTGACATTCAGAGCTGTAGAGGTCATCTCTAGGTGCTGATCCACCATCTGGGCTGGATACGTACTGGATCCGGGTGACTGCAGTGACCATCTGATCTGGATACAGACTGGATCCAGGTGGCTACGGTGACCTCGGAACAAGAACGAAACAGACTAATGTTAGCGTAGATGCATCATAAGAACAAGTACATCGGGTGTTATTAATTACCACGTCTGCTTTTTCACTGTGTCACACATGTAACCTGCCAAAACTCAAATGGAATCGCAATTACTTTAGCATTTGAATTTCCAATGCCTCACATGGAAACCTGTCAATCCGTGTCAGGGGTGGGACCATACTATGGGGCGTGTTTGTGTTGGGAGGTGATGTCACTCACAGACGATTGTGCCAAATGCTTGGTAAATGGAGGTAAAGGCACTGCTAAAGGCAGCTGCCACAAAATCTGCCACAACTAAAGGCAGCTGCCACTCCGAGAGATGCGTGTGAAAGAACAGACAGTGCAACCCAGGTCTCCCTATATTCTTGGCACCTTACACAATAAATAATTCTATCGTTTTTACCCCAAATGCAGCGAATATCCCCTGCTAACAGTGGGAGCCACAACGGTACCCACTATTGGTCAATATTCACCATTAACCAAATGCTTTTCACCTGCCTCAAGAAGAGAGGAATAAAATATAGGGTAAGATGCAAATAAGAGTAGAGTTGTTTTGCCGACGTGCATCAATCAGAGTGCAAACAGTGAGAGATTTGGGGTAAAAACGACAAAATTATTTATGAATTATTTTATTTGGCACAATCATCTGTGAGTGACGTCAACTCCCAATACAAACACGCCCCATAGTATAGTCCCACCCCTGACACGGATTGACAGGTTTCCGTGTAAGGCAGCGGAAATTCAAATGCTAAAGGAATTGTGGTTCCATTTGAGTTTTGGCATATTACATGCATGACGCAGAGAGACTGAAAAAGCAGAAGTGGTCATTAATATTGCTATTTAAATACGTCAGGTTCATTACTTGTAAGACATGGGAAATACAGTTGCAGTTGCTTTTCCAATTGAAAAGTCACTGTGAGTTCACAAAAGCGAAAACGCAAACCGTAATGCAAGATTTTCAGTTGCGTTTGGACTATGTCACAATTTATGCATCCACATGTGGAAAAATGCAATTGAAAATACAATTTGCAATTCCTTTTGAAAATTGTCCAGAATATCCTTACCTGTCCATTGATTATGATCAATGCCTTGGAGATCTGCTGGCAATTTCAAATCGCCATGACAAATGGATGGGGTTTTGTGGACTCTGCCTGGTTAAGGAATTCCACCATGTTTGTTCCAACTTATAAAATAAAGTAAACAAAATACAGATTGTTTTAATAGCAATGATTCAGTTCAATTAACTGTGTGGTTAAATTCACCTATGAGTATCTCTACAGAAGCATACTGATTGGCTGAAAGGTGTGCTTTCAAACTGTGTAATCAATAGGATGTTCCAGTCAGTATAATCACAGTTTTATATTAATATGCTGGCTATATCGAAACACGCATGCACAGTCACTGGCACGCAGATATGGGAGATCACACTGCATACACACACACAGAAATTTATATGACAAGTCACACAGGTACTGGGTTACTCCGCAGCTTTAAAATAGTCCATATATAAACACTTTTATATAGGTGTACCAAAGCGATTCAGGACAAGTCAAAAACACGATTTGGAAAATGGGTATATGATGTATTCAC
>NW_015539898.1:1709791-1726059 GCF_001515605.1 Sinocyclocheilus anshuiensis | reverse complement strand
ACTTTGAGCTTCAAAAACGCTCTTCGGAAACCTACGGGTGACGTCACGGACACTACATCCATGTTTTTATACAGTCTGTGGTATTCACTCATTATATAAATTCTGTACATTCTGAACACAAAGTTACAAAGTGCAGTGTTAACTATAGCACAAAACAAATTTATATGTGTGTTTAAGTTACGCAAGGGTTAGTTTATTATCACAGACAATCAGTTATGTAAAATCTGTAAAATGTATAATAAACATAAACTTGCCATTAAACGTCTCGATGAGACTGCATTTGACGAGTTTTTCTCTCACAAATGTATCCATGTGCTTTTCTGACAAGAAAAAATGACATTTTGAATTATATTACTTACCAAAAACCTTTATTTACGTATGTAAAAAAGACTTATACACCACACAGGCATCAAATCACCTCACTAACGTGGCCTACGGCACTCGCTGTGCGTGTGTGCGCGCACTTTGAAATGTATCGAGGCCCTAAAGACGTCGATTCCTTTCTGGGAATCACTTTGTTCGAGAATTGATGAACCGGTTTATTTGAACAGGATCGTCGGTTCTTTTAGACCTGCGGTCCGACGACATTGTACGTAATTCGTATGTGATTTACATGTCGATATGGACGATTGCAGGCGTTTATATTAGAGCAGAATGCCGTATTCACTTATTTTAACTTATTTGACTCACTTTGTTAGATTCACTTTTCAGTGACAGAAACGTCTCGTTCCTCTGTTTTCACAGATATTCACATATTTCAGCCTTCCGTCACTGTCTGATACTTAATAAAACTGTATTAATCTGTGATCTCACATACCTTAACACGACTATGTGAGTAACGTGTAGAATGGCCGTCTGAGGTAAACTGTTCGTCATTTAACATAACTAGGGATGCACCGATACCACTTTTTCCAGTACTCGCCCGATACGATACTTTTATTTTTGGTACTTGCCGATACAGAGTACCGATACTGATATTTTTATTGCATTTGTACATTTTTTAAATATTGGGTACAGAAACCAAAAGGCCCATGTGAAAATGCCCAACTTTACAGCAGAAAAAAAAACGTTTACAGCCTGGTTCAAACAATTATTTTGGTCTATATAGCTAATTTTGCCCTTCATGACAACTGTGAGGGGGGTGAATTTTTTTATAACTCATCCATTTAAATTATATTAAGCCTTAAATTTCTGCATAATTAAGGGAGTGGCCACTTGAGTGACAGGTGGATTGCCGCTGCTGTCACCACCGTCGAGCTAGGTAGGTGTGGTTTCAGCAACCAGCTCCCGCCTCTTTGCCCATTTTCGATTATGGGGGAGTGACGCGCTGCCAAGATGGCGACGGCCCGCTCCGCCCACTTTGAGCTTCAAAAACGCTCTTCGGAAACCTACGGGTGACGTCACGGACACTACATCCATGTTTTTATACAGTCTGTGGTATTCACTCATTATATAAATTCTGTACATTCTGAACACAAAGTTACAAAGTGCAGTGTTAACTATAGCACAAAACAAATTTATATGTGTGTTTAAGTTACGCAAGGGTTAGTTTATTATCACAGACAATCAGTTATGTAAAATCTGTAAAATGTATAATAAACATAAACTTGCCATTAAACGTCTCGATGAGACTGCATTTGACGAGTTTTTCTCTCACAAATGTATCCATGTGCTTTTCTGACAAGAAAAAATGACATTTTGAATTATATTACTTAACGTTACCAAAAACCTTTATTTACGTATGTAAAAAGACTTTATAAACCACACAAGCATCAAATCACCTCACTAACGTAACGCGGCCTACGGCACTCGCTGTGCGCGCGCTTTGAAATGTATCGAGGCCCTGAGACGTCGATTCCTTTCTGGGAATCACTTTGTTCGAGAATTGATGAACCGGTTTATTTGAACCGGATCGTCGGTTCTTTTAGACCTGCGGTCCGACGACATTATACATACTTTGTATGTGATTTACATGTCAATATGGACAATTGCAGGTGTTTACATTAGAGCAGAAAGTCGTATTCACTTATTTTAACTCATTTGACTCACTTTGTTAAATTCGCTTTTCAGTGACAGAAACGACTCTTCCCTCTATTTTCACAGATATTCACATATTTCAGCCTTCCGTCACTGTCTGATACTTAATAAAACTATTAATCTGTCATCTCTCATACCTAACACGACTATGCGAGTACGTGTAGAATGGCAGTCTGAGGTAAACTATTCGTCATTTAACATAACTAAAGTTGGCCTGTAGAAGTTTTAACAATATTGTTGCTGCGAAAAAAGTTCTAATTCTGCCAATTTAAAATAATTATTGATGAAAACATTATATAAACTTACCTTAAAACAGTTGAAACCAGTGGCTTTGCCCCGTTGTCCTTTCAAAATGACAGTTAGGGGAGCGATTTAAACATCTTCAAGGCACGTAGGTCGTTAAATAACTCAGCGCTGGGCTGAAACAACCCAGCAGGTTTAACTCAACACCTGGAAAATTGAAACTACCCAACAGTGTTTAAAATGTGATAAAATGACCCAACAAAATGACCCAAGAGACTCAGCCCAGCATTTTGGGTTAAAAAATAACCCAGCATTTTTTAGAGTGTAAGAGAAATTTAAAAAAACAACAACACATTTTTACACAATATTCCTTACTGATTTACCCTGAGCAAAGGGCTGTTTTAGTGTGGCCCTGTGCTGGACTAACTAAAAAAATAAAAAATGATAAACTAATATATAAAATATATATTTGCATTTTTTTAATGATTTTTTGAGTCAGTGTCTGCTGGACAAATTAATTCTAGAGCCTGATGCCTGATCAAATAGTGTAAAGTTTGCGGAGTAATTCCTTACTTAGTATTATAGTAAGTATCCTTCCTTAGTATCCTTGCTTAGCATTACTTAGTAATTTTACATATTTTATTTATTTTTAGATTTTTATTTGATTAATATTTCATATTTTAGGTTGTTAATGTGTTTTCCATTTTCCAGATAAAAAAGACTGTACATTATAAATTTGTCAACTTTTATGGATATGCTAGCCAATTGATGACCTCTATACTAACAAAAGTCTACTTTCAATTGCATGTATCTTTATATATAGTGTCTTTTGTCATGTTGTCAGCTACAAATAGCACTGTAGCACTCTGAACTCTGTTGAAGTTTCTTTCCCCCACGATCAGTGCAGAAAATGTGAAAAATAGCTGTATAAAAATAGAGATACTTAATATGCTGCCTCTAGAGAAGTTCTCTGACTCATGTCTCTCATCTCTGCAGTCTGGTGGATGACCGCTGTGTGGTGCAACCAGAATCTGGGGACCTAAACAACCCTCCTAAGAAATTTCGAGGTAAGGCCGCATTTATGTCTCTGTAACTTCGGACTCTAAGGTGTTATACAGAAATGTTTTAGAGATCTCTGTGGAAGATGTGTTAGACCTGTTGAATAACATTTTTGGTTTCTTTTTTGCCGTTATTTAAAGGATTTTTTTAGGGATGCACAATATTTCAAAACGTTATCAAAACGATAAAAAAAAGCATGTGCTCAGGGTGTGCTAGCGATGAGATCACGTCAGCAGTGTGGTCATTCTTGAAGATAACTTTTGCCAGAATGATTCACTGTTCACCGCATTTAATCTGAGAATTCACGTACAGAGCGATGCGTCCAGTGTGCGATAGAATCAACAGTTACTAGCATGTGCAGTAGCAGCAGCGACGGCCTCCCCCGGGGTCCTAATGCCTGACCAGTAAGGTGTTTTATTTACATAGGGGGCGCTGTTGGCTGACTTATAATAAAATGAAAGTAAAATACACAAATATCATCAAGATACTTGTGTTTCTGAATAAATAAAGCAGTAATTGATGTCATAAAATCACAAGCGTGGACAGCGAGCTGATCCGCGTTCTAACTAAAGCTCCGGAAGAGCCCACCCATGGCCTCCTTGACGAGTAGTACCTGAAGGGATGCCGTCAACATCCCTCCCACCAATGGCCCGCTCCGTTCCTGCCAGCAGTTCACGAGGAACTCACCAGGATGTGGCGCGCCCCCTACTCGTGTTAATCTCTCTATTTCCACCGCTCTCACCACTGTTGATGGTGCTGAAGAAAGAGATTATAGCAAGCTCCCCCCTCTGTGCCCTCCATCAGCCCTGGGAGCCCATGCAGCACATCCATCTAAGCCCTGCAGGACTACTTCAGCCCTAGCAAACAGGGCTTATTCTGCGGCTTCCCAGGTTGGTTCAGTGCTTCACATGATGGCAATGCTTCAAGTGTTCCAGGTCAAACTTCTCTGCACCATGGACGAGTCCGGCCAGAGTTCTTATGCCTTTAGATAGCTGCGCACAGCGACTGACCTGTTCTGGTGGTGCTGGAGCACCACCTTTGGCTGAATTTCAAAGAGATCTGACAAGGTCGCCTTCCTAGACTCGCCAGTCTCTCCTAAGGGACTGTTTGGCCCTGCTGTGGATGCGTTTGCTGAGCGGTTTACAGCGGCACAGAAGTCATCGCAGGCAATGCGTCACTTCCTGCCGAAGCGCTCCAGTGCGGCGGCTGGTTTAAGTCACCTGAGCTCCATCTGCTCAGCAGCCTGCCAAGCCGGCACTGCCTCAGCCTCAGCCTAAACCTGAGCATGAGCTTCAGCAGCACCCCTGGATGGCGAAATGCAACCCATTTCCGAAGCGCCAAGGTCAAATTAGGGACTTAACGTCCCCTCAGGGCTTTCCGGAGGATGCTCGGCTTCATGTCGGCCACTTCCTCTGTGATTCCTCTGTTTAGACACTCAGAGCAGCTCTTTGTGTGCTTTGGAGGCTGCTCTAAATGGCTGCCAGTTACAAAGAAGAAACTATCTCACTGGATAGTGGATGCTGTAGCCTTGGCTTATGCCTCAGCAGGCTTGCAGTGCCCTATAGGTGTAAGGGCCCACTCCACCAGAGGAATGGCCTCCTCCTGGGCTTGGTCCAATGGGATTTCTATTGGTGATATCTGTGTGGCCGGTTGCTGGCTGGTTGTCGCCGTCTACCTTCACCAGGTTTTATAACTTGGACGTCCCTGCCCTGCAGGCATGGATTTTATCTGCTTAATTTGACCTAATCCTCTTTGTAAGTGGAGAGGGTTATGTTATGTAGTCCTCAGTCTAAATGGCTTGGGTCTCATTTTTGGCTCATGATTACAGCAACCCTCAGTACGAGTGATCCGTGGCTGGGCTTGTAGAGCAGCTTCGTTCTACACTAACTTATTGCACAGCTCTACTGGATGTGTTCCCTATAAGCGTGTCAATGCAACAGGACAGACACTAACATACCGGTTACTAACATAACCTCGGTTCCCTGAGATAAGGGAATGAGCATTGCGTAGGCTGCCGTGCTATAGGGCTGCATGCGAATCGATGTCTGTCGCTTCAGTCAAAAGATTCTGATGAAATGGCACTCAGAGCCGACTTATACAGATTTCGGCTCCTCCCCTTTTGGCGGGTTGAAGCGCCATTGGTTTGTGCAGCTACACAGACATGAACAAATCAGGCTTCAGTATCGGAGTAAACAGGAGTTTCCCCATAAGCATTTCAACGCAACGCTCATTCTCTTATCTCAGGAAACTGAGGTTACGTTATTAACCAGAGTGATTTCTGTTGTAGTAAGCTTGCTCGGTAGCTCACCTAGTACACTTGCGATTTGTGTTTCATGAATCCCGTGAAGCACAGGTCACAATAAAGGAGCTCAAAGACAAGTAGAAACAAGCTAAAATGGCATGGTTGCATTTTTGTCTCATGTTTGTTTTCTTAAAGGTATAGTTTACCCAAAAATTCTGTCATCATTTACTTGTCCTCAAGTTGTTCCAAACCTATATGAGTTTCTTTCTTTTGTTGAGCACAAAAGATATTTTGAAGAATGTTGGTAACCAAACAGTTGATGGTAGCCATAGACTTCCATAGTATTTTTTTTTATTTCCATACTATGTCAGTCAGTGGCTACCATCAATATTCTTCAAAATATCTAAGAAAGAAACTCATACTTATCAGGTTTGGAACAACTTGAGGGTGAGTACGGCTGGTTTAAGTCACCTGAGCTCCATCTGCTCAGCAGCCTGCCAAGCCGGCACTGCCTCAGCCTCAGCCTAAACCTGAGCATGAGCTTCAGCAGCACCCCTGGATGGCGAAATGCAACCCATTTCCGAAGCGCCAAGGTCAAATTAGGGACTTAACGTCCCCTCAGGGCTTTCCGGAGGATGCTCGGCTTCATGTCGGCCACTTCCTCTGTGATTCCTCTGTTTAGACACTCAGAGCAGCTCTTTGTGTGCTTTGGAGGCTGCTCTAAATGGCTGCCAGTTACAAAGAAGAAACTATCTCACTGGATAGTGGATGCTGTAGCCTTGGCTTATGCCTCAGCAGGCTTGCAGTGCCCTATAGGTGTAAGGGCCCACTCCACCAGAGGAATGGCCTCCTCCTGGGCTTGGTCCAATGGGATTTCTATTGGTGATATCTGTGTGGCCGGTTGCTGGCTGGTTGTCGCCGTCTACCTTCACCAGGTTTTATAACTTGGACGTCCCTGCCCTGCAGGCATGGATTTTATCTGCTTAATTTGACCTAATCCTCTTTGTAAGTGGAGAGGGTTATGTTATGTAGTCCTCAGTCTAAATGGCTTGGGTCTCATTTTTGGCTCATGATTACAGCAACCCTCAGTACGAGTGATCCGTGGCTGGGCTTGTAGAGCAGCTTCGTTCTACACTAACTTATTGCACAGCTCTACTGGATGTGTTCCCTATAAGCGTGTCAATGCAACAGGACAGACACTAACATACCGGTTACTAACATAACCTCGGTTCCCTGAGATAAGGGAATGAGCATTGCGTAGGCTGCCGTGCTATAGGGCTGCATGCGAATCGATGTCTGTCGCTTCAGTCAAAAGATTCTGATGAAATGGCACTCAGAGCCGACTTATACAGATTTCGGCTCCTCCCCTTTTGGCGGGTTGAAGCGCCATTGGTTTGTGCAGCTACACAGACATGAACAAATCAGGCTTCAGTATCGGAGTAAACAGGAGTTTCCCCATAAGCATTTCAACGCAACGCTCATTCTCTTATCTCAGGAAACTGAGGTTACGTTATTAACCAGAGTGATTTCTGTTGTAGTAAGCTTGCTCGGTAGCTCACCTAGTACACTTGCGATTTGTGTTTCATGAATCCCGTGAAGCACAGGTCACAATAAAGGAGCTCAAAGACAAGTAGAAACAAGCTAAAATGGCATGGTTGCATTTTTGTCTCATGTTTGTTTTCTTAAAGGTATAGTTTACCCAAAAATTCTGTCATCATTTACTTGTCCTCAAGTTGTTCCAAACCTATATGAGTTTCTTTCTTTTGTTGAGCACAAAAGATATTTTGAAGAATGTTGGTAACCAAACAGTTGATGGTAGCCATAGACTTCCATAGTATTTTTTTTTATTTCCATACTATGTCAGTCAGTGGCTACCATCAATATTCTTCAAAATATCTAAGAAAGAAACTCATACTTATCAGGTTTGGAACAACTTGAGGGTGAGTAAATGATGACAGAATTTTCATTTTTGGTTGAACGATCCCTTTAACACTATTGGTTAGGGTAGGGTTTAGTGTAGTTGGTATGTTAATTTCAATTGCGATAGAGCATTAACCTTTTAGTGCCAATCACCGGACATTTCCTTTCCAAAGTACCGTAATATGTGCAATAACCAACATAAAACATTGCCAGATTCATTTTCATCTGTTTTGGTTAAAACTAAATGTGCTTTTACCCCAACTCACTGGACGTTTCACTTTGAAAGTATTGTGAAACGTGCAAAAAGCAACGTAATATCAAGCATGTTTTCCCATAAGCCTGGGTTGTGTTTTTTCTTTGAACCTAAGCAAGGTAGTTGTTAAATAGTAGACCACACGGGAATCCCAGGTGCTATAAGAATACATTGTGCAACACTTTCAAAAAGTGCTATACAAAAATGCTTTCACCTGTGTTTTCACTTGGATGAAAGAGGTCTCAAATTTTCAATTTTTTGGCAAAATAGAGGTCAAAGATAGTGTTATATTCAGTGTAGTGCAACTGAGAATGATGCAACAAAATGTGATGCATTTGACTGTTGGGAAAAAGCTCATGAAGTTTAGTTCCAGCAGTAAAACATGTCTGTCATTTTTCTGTGAACTTGAAGACCTTGATTAGCTGGTTCAGGTGTGGCTGATGGAGCTGGGGATAAACTTAATAGTATGGAGCTCTTCAGGAGCAAGATTAAATTATTTAAAACATTAATCTTATACAATTATTTATGCATTTGCAATTTTGCAGTGTTAGTGCATTTATGGCACCTCAGCTTCATCAAAACAGTCTGTTTAAATACATCTAATGCCACTTCAGATGCAGCTTCTGTGTTTCCTGCAGTGGAAAGATTCATTTGAATGGTAACAAATCTACAGTTTCTTATTATTCTAACTGAATTAATTGAAACAATATAATTATATATTTGATGTGAAAGATGGCGCATTTAATAAGGTTAGAGAATTTTTTTTTAAACAGTGGGAAATGATATCTGTTTTGTTATATACGGCAACTAATTTCTACCTTTTCCAGTCACTGAGCACTTTATTTTTAGAGTTGTTTTAGTGAGAGAACATCTGTAACCTAGTCCAGATAAGGGGAATTGTAATGTTTAATAATTTCTTTTATTATGTAAATAATTTTTGTTTGTAAATGCTGTCAAAGAAAATCGGAATCGGCAGGTCACACTTAAAAAAAAAATTTTAAAAATTATTGGAAATCGAAATCGGCCAAGAAAATTTTAATAGGTGTGTCTCTAGTGGAAACTGAGCCTTAGGCATGCTGGGAGAAACCTCTGAGCCCCTTCTGCTTATAAATTGCTGTATGACCGACAGCCTGTCACATTCTAGCATGATGTGCTCTCTCACTCTTTTACCAGTTGGTGCATTTATTTAGTGCATTATCTTCCCACCTGTGTCCAAGGTCTCAGTCAGTCTTAAACCAAGAGGCAAAAGCTGAGCAAAATAGCAAAATACAGCTGATTAATGATTTCTGAAGTCCAGATTTCTTAAAGGAGGCTTGCATCTTTGCGTCATTGAAATGTTATTGTTTACGTTATGAGCAGTGTTGGGGAAAGTTACTTTTAAATGTAATGCATTACAATATTTTGTTACTGTATTAAAAAAGTAATGAGATATAAAATATATATATATATATATATATATATATATATATATATATTTAAATATTTCCATATGGGTAAAACATTTTAAGTGGAGAAAGCTGAAAATGCCATTTATGATCAGGGATTCAAAAACGAGGATGCATATTTTATAATCATGTGACGCAGTTAAAATACCATGGTACTATACTGCAACACTATGAAAGTGTAAAGCAAGACAAAATAAGCGAGTGGTGGGATATTTTGCTAATAAATGATCGTTCCAGAAGAATAGCATGATAACTTCATTGTATCATCTCAGCAGTGTTGGGGAAAGTTACTTTTAAATGTAATGCATTACAATATTTTGTTACTGTATTAAAAAAGTAACTAATTGCGTTACTTATTTACTTTTTATGGAAAGTAATGCATTGCATTACTTTTGTGTAATTTTTGTCACCTGGGCTAGGCTTGCTTATTTGTTTTTTTAATAATAAAAAAACCCAAAAGTTATATTTTTGGCAACTGTAAAGCTCCTTTCACAAAAAATTTATAAGCCTCAGGCTGAAGGACGTAACGGTATATATTAATAGGGATGTAACGATTAACCAGTGACCCTGTTTGACGATAAATCATGATAAAATTCCCCACGGTTAGTATTACCTACCGTTTCATCTTTTAATTGTCATTAAAACCGTATTAGATTACCGTGATTTGAACAACTCATGATAAATAAATACTGTCCAGCATAAAGCACAGTTTTCATTAACAGTCTCACGTGCGCACAGCATGCAGAGTAGTTTCGTTTTGAGTGAAAACAGGGCGGAAAAGCTGGGAGGTTTTAAAAGAGTGCTAAGGGAATTATACAAATGAATATATGAATGAATTAATTATATGAATGTACCTCTGAAGGTTCTGTCTTCAGAAACGATTTGATGGCATTTTGTTTTCATCTTCGCTCCATGTAATACCTAAAGAAAGTGTTCTTAATCGCAATACTGCTTTGTCCACGGAGGTTACGGGAAATGGCTCTAATTCAGCTTTTCCAGAAGTGCCACCTGCTGTCAGCGAGTGGATTTACAGAGACTTATATTTATATTCAGTCTGTGTGCAGTTTCTGTCTGGCCAAAAATGGACAGAATTTGCATGCCCTTCTGTAAATTTTGACCGGTTGATGAAAAACAAGCTTATGTGGATTCTACACATTTAAACAATTCAGATAAGTTATCTAGAATTATTTATGGAGCAGATAAAATACATATAATCATTTATTAATCAATTATCATTTTGACTTGTATATTTTCTTTATTTAAAGGCTGAAATGTGAGGTTTACCTCCAGCACATGTTAACAATACCGTGATAATAATGATAACCGTGATAATTTTGGTCACTATAACCGTTATAAGAAATTTTCATACCGTTAGTTACATCCCTAATATTATAACAGTATATTAACGATTTCATATAATCACCCCAAATGACTCATAATATTTGTTTTTGATTAATTTCCCATTTCTACTGTATATATGCAAAAGACAGCTGGTATAAAGACAGCCAGTGATTGTCACTGAAATGGTATTGGCTAAAACACAAGCATGCAAATAGGATTTGAAACGTGTGTCAACTGGTAAAGTTAACTGTCTCAGCTGTTAGAGTCTTTCAGAGGTTTTTGCATGTGAAGTGTTAAAGCTCTTGCCAGTGACCCTGCTGCTCAGTTCTGGCTGTTTAGTGTCTGGAGTTTTTGCCCAGTCTGAGGGGTTTCTTTCTGTGACGTTGATGTTTTAACATGCTTCACACTGTTATATTACCTTTTAAGTCCAACTGAGGTGCTTGAGCGCACATAGCGTATGTAGAATCATTTTTCTTTATAGTCCTTACATTTTTGAGGACCGTTTATATCCCTCATAATTGCAATAAAACTGGCATTTGGCTTCAAGTCAGGTATTCTTGTTGTCTAAGTCTGTCTTGCTCCTCCTCAGAGAACTGAGGCTTTCTGCATATTTGGTTTGAGGAGTTGGAGAGAGTGATAAAATATTCTGCACTTCTGTATAATTTTTCCCCCTGAAGTCCTTTTTGAACATTAGTCAAGTCTTCTTATATAAAAAATAGTCGTAATTTAGTTTGACGTTTTCATCCTTTCTCTGACTCCTAAAATTAAACCGTCTGTTTTTGCTACTGTGCCTTTAAAAAAACTAGTTCATCCAAGAATAAAAATTCTGCCATTTACTCACCCTCATGTTTTATGGTTTTCTTTCTTCTGTGGAACATAAAATGTTTTTTTTTTATGATGCTTACATTATGTTCTAGCTGTTCTTTCTCTAAAATGAAAGTGAATGGGTTAGTAAGCTTTCAGAATGACAAAAAAGCAACATAATGATTCATGAATGTGGTCCATATGATGATAATTTTATGTATTTTTTTTAATCTTCTGCTGATGTAGCTTTAAAATCTCACTTGCATATACATACACTACTATTTAAAAGTGTGGGATTGCTAAGACCTTTTAATGTTTTTGAAAGAAGTTTCTTATGCTTACTAAGGATGCATTTTTTTCATCAAAAATACAGTAAAAAAAAAAAGAAATATTATTACAATTTAAAATAAAAATTAAAAATGCTTTTAAATAGAAAACAGTTATGTATTCCTGTGATGCAAAGCTGAATTTTCAGCATCATTACTCCAGTCTTCAGTGTCACATGATCCTTCAGAAATCATTCTAATATGCTGATTTGCTGCTTAATAAATATTTCTCATTATTATCAGTGTTGAAAACAGTTGTGCTGCTTAATATTTTTTTGAAAAGTATTTTTTTTGCATGTAAAAGTCTTTACTGTCACTTTTCATCATTTTAGTTCTATTCAATTCAAGTATTTCTTAAAAAACATAAAAAATAAAATAAAATGACTGACCCTAAACTTTTGAATGGTGTATCCTTTAACAATGGACTGTAGCAGGCCTGGTGCTGTCTCTGTCTTAGAGTGTCACACACACTAATAAAACAATATGGGCTCCAGACCTTCAGAATGAATCTTTTATGAATTCATTAAACTTTGTGAGATGATCTGATCATAGTTCAGAGCTGGTAGCACACCTTGTGTCAACGTATAATACTGAGTGTGTCAGTCACCCGGTGGTTATTTTTTATAGTTGATGCTTTTTTGCATGCTAGTTTTGCCATTTAACTATGGCACATAACCAAATGTTTTTGTTGAGTGTTTGGTGAAGGCTTAGTGTT
Organism: Sinocyclocheilus anshuiensis; assembly: GCF_001515605.1. Lineage (NCBI taxonomy): Eukaryota > Metazoa > Chordata > Actinopteri > Cypriniformes > Cyprinidae > Sinocyclocheilus > Sinocyclocheilus anshuiensis. Next base: position 1,713,674 of record NW_015539898.1, on the reverse strand, counting down.
ATTTTGCTTTATAGAAGCAGCCTATGTGATACTCCAAACAGCGAATCAGTTGCTCCGACACAGATCTGTGCGGTTGTTCATGAGGATGAGTGAATGTGGCAGATGGAGGAGGCTTTGTCAGCTTGTTCTGTATGGCTGTGTGTTGGCATTTTCTGGAGTTCATTGTGTGTATCTTAACATATCCATGTATGTCTGTATGTATATTTTGTTTGTGTCAGCTTCATTAAACAGATGGATGGGAAGCGGAATTGTCCATTACTTTGGCTTCAGTGTGACAGATTTTAACGGACAGATGTTGTGTTTTTATTGGGACTGATGGATGAAGCTGAGAGTCAGACAGCTCTAGTTAGCCGGATGGATGGCAGATTCTCCCTTTCCAGTGTAATATATACTCAAGCTAAAAGATGAAGTGCTAACAAGAATACTCTTTATAGAGAATACTCTAGAGATATTGCTCTTTAACAAGCACAACCCCTGTATTTCTATTTTATTTAATTTTATTATTGTTGTAAATAGATTTTTTTTTTAATTTAAGATTGTTTTTGTCATGGAAATATACAATTTATTTACATATATTGACATTAGTCATTAAAACAAATTTCACGGCTCTGAAATGGCTGCCGAGCTGACAGACTGTAATAGATAGATAGATATAGATCTGTATAACATCAGACGCGATGGCTGTGCGCGCTTTGGATATGAAGAGCGCCTGTTTCCAGACGAGCGTCTATTTCTGAACCTGGACAAAACGCTATATATCTCACTGATGGAAGCACGCAGAAACGTGGAAATGGTCTTGTTTGAAAGAAGAGATCCTAATCTAAAAGATAATATAGAGTATATAGATATTTGTGGCTGTTTGCGGCTGACTGAAGCAGTGCTACGAGTATAAATGTAAATTCGCTCAGAGGTGACCAAATTTTACATCGCGATTCTATCGAAGATAATTCGATCTGTGATTGTCACACAATGAAATAATCTACATCGTCAAATTCCTGAGAATGAGAGCTTTCTTGTGATATATGACTTGACTTTTTTGTGAAAAATATATAAAATACACATTCTTCGTAAAAATTATTCGCAATGGTTAGGCGGAAATTCCTTGTGTCCCCGTGTGTGGGACGAATACATTTCTAAGCTTAATTTTACTGCTTTATGAATATAAAAACCAAAAGGAATGGTATTATTTGTAAAGAAGACACTCCAAGCTTTCAAATGAACCCATATATGGGCTGATACCATATAAGGAAGGCTATGTAAATGAAGCATAAACATTTTTAACGTCTGCAGAGTTTAACTGGTTTTAACAAAATAATAATAATAAAAAAAAAGATGGATAAACTAGTCAACAATTGAACAGACACTTTGGAGTGTAAAAATGTACTACTCTCAGCTTTTATGTTTAACATTTTAGCATATTTGGGACTATTATTTTTAGCAGGATTATTGACTACAAGATATGACAAGGAAAATTTATTTTATTTGATTGAACAATTGAAACTGTATAGGTAAAATCATTGACCAAAATTAAACTATATCATCATTGACCAAAATTAAACTATATCTTTGAATCTGTTTAATAAGCATCTGTGGCATTATTGTTTTCGTCCCTATATTAACAGTTTACAACATTCACACGTTGCAAAATAGTACAGGTCAGATATATGTTTCCATTCAGTAAGTCTGAATGAATCCAGAGAATTTTGGTAGTTTATGGCTAAACTTTGGGTTTGAATTTTATGTAAATTTAGATGCCATTTGGATGTAAATTGGCTTGTCTTAAAGGGATAGTTTACTAAAAAATAAAAATTCTGTCATTAATTACTCACACTCATGTCATTCCAAACCAGTAAGACCTTCGTTCATCTTCAGAACACAAATTAAGATATTTTTGATGTTCCGAAGATGAACGAAGGTCTTCCGGGTTTGGAACAACATGAGGGTGAGTAATTAATGACAGATTTTTATTTATTTTTTGGGTGAAATAACCCTTTAAGTTAGATTTCATGATGATCAAGTTGGTAAAAGTCTTCAGTCCCTCACTTCTCGTATTTTTATAATGTACATATGTTATCAGGAAATACTCAATGTGGCAACCTAGAAGTCACTCTTGAATGATTTCTAGGTTACCACACTGAGTATTTCCTTAACCAGTTTCCTTACACTGTTCTTTATTGATGACACTGTAGTAGCTAACCAGTCATGTTTCTTCATACATGCTAACAAAAAGATGGCCTTCTCCTTCAGCTGTACTCCACCCAGCTACTGTTTCAGGCTTTTGTCATCTATCAGCTAGACATCTCTCGTCTGCCCTCTTCCGGTGCTTGACACCCTGAGCTCAATCAAAATGACTTCAGTCTGCCGAAATTGAGTCTCAAAATCCTCACATATGCTTACAGTATGTATTTATGAAGATAATTTCATAAGCTGCCAGATGTAAGATTGAAGAACATTTCGGGCCTAGAGTTGAGCAAATGACTGGCTCAAGTAAAGCAGAATTTATTAAAGGCATATTTAAATAAATAAATATACAAATTCTGTCATTATTGCCCACATAGTTTTAATGTATATTTTAGTTTTTTTGGTGAATTATTCCTTTAACTTTACTCGTTAAATTAAATAAATAAATAAATAAATAAATTAATTAATTAAAATAACATAAAAGCCACAATCCAATACACTAACACTGAACCTTTCAGGACATGAGCCAAGCAGGTTTAAGGCTGCAGAGGCAAAACATTCTGCTGTGCCATTGATGGAAATTAGATTTAATTGGATGTATCTAAGCAAATGCAAAGTGCCTTGATGAGCTTGTGATATAGCAAGGTCATCTTTGCTCTGATCACGACTCCTGTTCTTCTGTACTGTCAGCTGTGGCTGCAGCAGATGGCTTTCACATTATTACTGATACCATATGCAAATATTAAGGAAAGTACTCATTTCATGACTGGCTTTGAATAACACTAGCTGCACTAACGCAGTCAGATATGCACATAAAGTTTTACCGTAACCATCTGCGGGTGTTACAGTTATAAGCTTGTGGTGGAGCATTTGAATAGAACATTTTTTTCTTGAACTAAAGTGAATTGAAATTGTAGCTGGTTCACAAATGCTGTTCACAAGAAAGCACTGTTTCCCACTAACTGCATTATTTTTCAGTAGTGTGACAATGTCTTCACCGTGTAGCTTATGGAGTAGTGTTACCAATGTATACCAATTATAGGAAAAAATGATTAAAATGATTTTTAGAATGATTTTTATTCCATTTTTAAATGATTGTTTTATTAAAATTATTTTAATAACTGCTTTCATACTGTTTTTCAAAAACTGCTTTTTCAAAAGGCTTTTCCATACGTTTCAAGGCACTGTGTGTCATGTTTATATGCCAGGCTGGATCTTTTTTTTATTATTGAATGTCTAAATTTCAGGATTTTTGGACTGGTCTTGAAATGGATACAAGGCTTGAACAATGGATGTATTGTGTTGTGACAATAGAGATGCAGTCATGGTCAGTGAAAAGCTCACCTGCTCCTTGCTCCAAAAATCTCCAGTCAAAGGTGGACAATGTGTAAATGTACTTGAGGTAAATGCCCTTTTTAGGGTTAAATAATTAAATAACTTTTTAAATAAAAGTGTCATTTTTTTTTAAGCACTATGATACATGCATGGGATGACTGTTATTTCAGTTTCATCTATGTTTATTGCATCTGTCCCTAAACAAATAAAATATTAAATAAAAATGTCAAAAACAATGTTTACATTTACAATTATTATTATTAATAAAAGTATTTTTTTTTACATATATACATGCATATATATATATATGTATATATATATATATTTCTTTTTTTTTTATATATTTTTGTATTTAAATGGAGATTTT
>NW_015539898.1:1708577-1709657 GCF_001515605.1 Sinocyclocheilus anshuiensis | reverse complement strand
TATATTTGTGTATTTAAATGGAGATTTTATTCATTTAAAAATCCAAATATTTAACCTGTACATATAATAATAATAATAATTATTATTATTATTATTATATTTTTAAATTTCTATAGTTTATATTTAAAAAAAAATTATATTTATATAAATATTTATATATGTGTAATATTTTTTTGGAATGCTACAAATATTATGGCATTTACAAGTTCATTGTAAACACTGTATTTCATTACATTATGATACTGCTATTATGAGCAAGGCTATAATGGAGGAAACACCTGAGCTTTTTCTGAAATAATACAGTATCTTTTTTCCTGCTTTCTGTAGGTAGCTGTAGCAGAACAAGTAGTGGTAGGGCTTTGCTCACTGTACTTCTGCTTTGAAAGCTTGCCACGACTAAATCTTTAGATCCCTCATGGTATTAATAGGCTGCTTAAGCTGTTTAAAAGGCCTGGTTTCCAGAGAGCCTTGCAGTGTCATTCAAAGGTTTGCCCTTCCCATCTGATCCTGGGTCACGGCCACAAACGTACTCCCAGGGTCCTGTGAGGAGCAGCAGCCCACTATAGCATACGGTCAAGAAACACCCATTCAGTTTATATCCTGTGAATTTTAGCGATGACCATGGGCAACAAGATTATCTTGTTATCTCTGAGTGTCTCTGAAACTTTCAAAAGGGTCTGGCTGCAGCCTTGCGCTTGCACTCTCAGACTTGCATTCTCAGGCTTGCACTCTCAGACACTTGCACTTCTGCTAGCGACGTCACTTGCAGTCTTTATTTTTTATTTTATTCTATTTATTGATTACTTTTTGTTTGGATCTCTCAACATTTTACAACAGTAGCCAGGTGGTGAACGGAAGTGCAAGTGTCTGAGAGTGCAAGCCTGAGAATGCAAGTCTGAGAGTGCAAGCGCAAGGCTGCAGCCAGACCCTCCTCGAAACTTTGGCTAACAAATAAATGTACAGCATGTGAGCTTTGATGCTGTTGTTCAGTTAAAATGGATGGTAAATAGTAGGGATGCGCCGATCCGATATTCATATCGGGTATCGGCTCCGATAGTGCCATTTTTCTCGGATCGGGTA
>NW_015539898.1:1705425-1708456 GCF_001515605.1 Sinocyclocheilus anshuiensis | reverse complement strand
TTATTGTGCACTGATTTTTCTAGAATAACTTTTGCTGCCGAATTATCCACTAACCTAGTTTATGATAACTTTTTGTAATAGATTATAAATATACATAGGCCTGTATTTTTTCAGATTTATTGTTTATTTTATTTTTCTTTATAATGAAGTAGTCTGTATTTTATAGTATATACTTATATATAAATACATTCATGAATGTTTTTAATGAATGGATTTTATAATAATACAAATAGCAGTGTGTAACATTTTACCATATTTAGTGCAACACTTTTATTTGTTCCCCACAAAATATTGTTTTTTCACTAAATGCTTGGATTTCTAAAATTGTTGTGCACTGATTTTTCTAGAATAACTTTTGCAGCCGAATTATCCACTATCCTAGTTTATGATATATTTTTGTCATAGATTAGGAATATACATATATTTTTTCATATTTATTGATCGGTATCGGCCAATACTGAACCCTAGGTATCGGAATCGGTATCGGAGGTGAAAAAGGTGGATCGGAGCATCCCTAGTAAATAGACCAAATCTGTGATTGTACAGACTTTTTTTTCTACAAAAGTAAAGTGTCTAAAGCTGAAGGTCAGCTTCAGTATGTTAACCATTTCCCTCAACGAATTTTTGGAAAATCGTCTCAGACAGGGCTTTGAATCTCAGACTGGTTTTGCTTACTACAGAAAAAAAAAAGTGACACATGAACGGTTGTGTTTGTTGGCTCTGGAACAGACGTGTGATGCCTATCGTAGCATTATGAGTAATGCTTTGACAGCTCATGACACTAATTTGCTCAGCGTTTATGTGAATTTGTGAAAGTCTGTATGTAGATAGTATTTCAGTTCATTTAGAGTACATATGCACGTGTGAGCATGGCCTTCAGGGTACACAGATAACTATAAAGATAGATAACTATTAAGAACTATATTAGCATCCACACGTACACACAATAATGTTATATTTATTATAATTGCGCAAACTGTGCATTGCTGTAATATCAGCTGATATTGTATATATTTAGTGGAGATATTTAGTGCATAGTTAATTGTTTATGCTCATTTGCTTTATTTTTACCTTTTATTTTGTTTTATTTTTACCTTTATGGTTATTTAATTCCTAATTTAAAGTTAAGTTTAAATCGCTGATAATTTATAATATCAACACTGGTAAATGTAATCTTTAGCAAATTTCAGAATATAAAAATACGTTTTTATGCTGTACATAATTCATAAATGCATCAATTCAGCATTTAAAGTGGGTGATTTTTATTAATTTATTTTTAATCATTCAAACAAATAGTATAGCATTTTAATATCTGCCATTTATCTGTTTTCTGCCATTACATGAAAACATTATTCGGCTCATCAGTATTGGCTATAATGTTAATATTTCTGGCCAAAATACCATACAGTTAGTGTTATTATTGTAAAATCATGGTTAATGTTTGTAAATGGAGTGGTGGTAGGGGTTTCTTTTAAAACTGTGTATTTCTTCTGTAAGTTTGTGTCCATAACTGTTTGACAGCCTGTAGTGTTTGTTTTGGTGTGGTTTAGCATGCTAACTCCCTCTCATCTCTTGAGTTTAACCTAGCGTTGCCCCTCGGCACCATCAACCTACATTTCTTTCCATCATTCCTTCGCATCGCCATCCTCTGTCACACTTTCCCCTCAAATGCTCCTCTCCTAACTTTCCACCTCCCCTCTTCAGTGTTTCTTTTTCTTTTCCCCCCTCCACCTCTAGTTCCCTGGCCGCTAATCCCTGAGCGCTAGTGTTAGCGTTGGCCGCATTTCTCCGTGCGCTCTGCGGTCGTAGTGCTATTTTTACCCGTCACACTTAATCATGTCCTCTTGGGTGTCTTCCTCCCTTCCTGTTAGTCTTTCCTTCCTTTTACACACTGTCAGGTTCCCGGCTCTCAGTGCAGTCCTTGTCCCATCATGATAAGATTAGAGTGTAACTGGTTCTCAAGGATCATAACATGCTGGTTAACATCATGATAGTATCTCATCCTGAAAGTTTATATGTGTGACAAGAGGTGTGTTCCCTACAATGAGCAAGGGATGTTTCACCTGGCAAAATGTGTATTAATAATTATCTTTATTATTATTATACATATAAATATGTATATTATTATAATTCCATATGTAGTAGTGATAATTTTATTTATTTTGGCATTGCAAGTGCATCAAACACTGTATTGTATAAGACTGTTAGAACATTTACTGCTTCTCAGCATAACTTGCTTCTCAGCATAAAATGCTTGTGTTCTGGGTGGTTTCTAGGGTTTTTAAATGGTTTTGGCTTGATGCTTCTTGGCTGAAAACATTGAAAGAGCCTTTTTTTATCACCCCAAATATCATAAATCCTATCACTAGTAATCTAAGGCAATATAAGGAAATATGATTTGAGAGATCATTCATGACCGTAGCACAAACAACAGTATTCTCAATGAATTGACTAATAACTTCAGTTATTCAAAGAAAGTGTGGCATTTTCAGTTTAATTTCAGTTTTAGTAAAAATTTGGAGATGAATATTTTTTTATGCTGATGAATAAAAAGGATTAAATATTCTTACTGTTTGATTATCTCTATTTAACATGGGACACATTTATTTTAATTAGATTTTGTGATTATGAATTTGCTTTTACCTTACCATTTTACCTAATTTTTCACTAAATATTTTGAATTTTTTTGGTTGAAATTATGGACCTTTGCTTGGGTATATACTGGCAGTTGTCTGAAAAATATAGTTTTTTTTGTTACATATTTTACTGGACACTATGGTTGGGGTGTGTGATCTACATGACTACATGACTTACTTTTTGGACTTAAACTGGCAAAGTGACCCAGTCATTTAAAGGGGTCCTATTATGCTTTTTCACTTTTTCAACTTTAGTTAGTCTGTAATGTTGCTGTTTGAGCATAAAAAAGATCTGCAAAGTTACAAAGCTCAAAGTCCACTTCAAAAGGAAATATTTTATTTAACAGAAATCACTTTTCAAAAACTACAACGAACGACTCGTTTGGACTACAATG
>NW_015539898.1:1698410-1705290 GCF_001515605.1 Sinocyclocheilus anshuiensis | reverse complement strand
TAACCAATCACAGCACATTTCGTATTTCAGAAGGCGGGCCTTCATTTGATACAGGAACTATTCGAGCCGTTCATGCCAGACTGGGGAGAGAGGTGTTGTAATAATGTCAAATATGTGAAAATAATGCGTTTTCCGAACAACCTAGTATGAGAGCCTGTTCTAGTACACCCCCAAAACAAAATCAAGACTTTGTAAAAGAGCACAGTAGGACCCCTTTAACTAATGTGCCAAACTTGAATCCTATTGCAAACTAAATGAATTGTTCTAGTTAGTTGTGCCGGCAGTCACAGGTACCCTCATGATTTCATCGAATAATAAAGTGTACAATTAAGTGGGTCACAATGTCCCTGAGATTAACCTGCATCTATCCTTTCTAAAAATGGCTAAATACACCTTGGTGATTCAGTACTGATGGATATATGGCAGTCTTTGTTTTGTGTTTGGAAGGTCAGTTAGTCCAGTGATTCCCAACAACTAAATCAGTTTCAAGGGGGGTTTGAAAAGATTTTTATTTTCTGTTAAACCTCTAAAAGATCAATAATAATGTGTTAAAGACATATTCATGATTTTTTATTTTTTTATTTTTAAGGAAATAAAACAAACAAATAAAAAATATATTTTGATAAGTAGTGATAATGCTAAATAATTTACAGTGATGTATAAGTTAAAGAGAACGCATTTCTGGTTTAGTGTTGATGAAGTGGTAGCCTTGGGCCTTGGGATGAAGTTGGGCCTTCCTGATGGTACTGTAGGTGTACATACTTACCAAAAAAAAAAAAAGATTAGCACAGTATAAAGGCAGATGAAAATGTTTGTGTGAACTTAAGGTGTTTTTGTGTGTTTTCTGCTTTTCCTTCCAGACTGTCTGTTCAAGTTGTGTCCAATGAACAGGTACTCAGCCCAGAAACAGTTCTGGAAAGCAGCAAAACCTGGTGGAAACAGCACCACAGACACTGTACTCCTCAACAAATTACATGTGAGTTCAATATGTACCACATTTTGGTTTTGTGGATCCAGGCTTATGCCCCTAATGGAAGCTTGTTTTCACCACGGGATGATAAAATAAAATAAAAAATAATAAACTGAGCTAAATTGAGCTTTGTAAAAAACAAAACAAAACAAAAAAAAACCCCAGAAAAAACATGGTTAACATTTTTTTTAATTCTGTAGCAAAAAAAAAATATTTAATTGCAGGACACAAACTCGCATTATGTAAACTTGCAAGGAGAAAAATGTTTTGTGAGATAAAAAGTCACAGTTATCTTTTTATTTTTATTTTTTATACCCTGGTGGAAACAAGTTTCCATACCCCTTTTTACTGAATCTTATCGAATCTTTAATTAAATTGGACTTAAATTAAGTGTAATTTTTTTTATTAAATATGACAGCAAATGTGGTTTATTTTCATTACATATATATCAAATAATTCATTTAAATTTTGTTTTATAAACTTGTCTAGACCTTTCATTTATGTGAATTTACATACAGTATTTGTTGTCATTTTATTCTGCATTTTCACCTCTGGTTTTCAGCATGCTGCTGATCTAGAGAAGAAACAGAATGAATCAGAAAACCGGAAGCTGCTGGGAACGGTGATACAGTACGGAAATGTTATTCAGGTAGGTCAGCCAGCTGGCAGAGGGATCTCACTGTGCCACTGAGGTCTTGGCAGGACAGAAATCCATTGTTCAGTGTTATTTTAGTGTCTGTGTCATTGAGCTTGCATTCATAATTGTTCTACATAATTTATCATAATGTAAGACTGTGCCATGTGACCTTGAGTATGTTCATGTGTATAGCTAAAAGGGTTCCATGGGTATACCAGCTTTTCTACATAATGTTCCTTGCACTATTAAAATCGGACATTTGTGTGGTTTCCATTTTGCAGCTGTTGCATTTAAAAAGCAATAAGTACCTTACGGTGAATAAACGACTGCCTGCTTTGCTGGAAAAGAACGCCATGCGTGTGACGCTGGACTCGGCTGGAAATGAAGGCTCCTGGTTCTACATACAGCCCTTTTACAAACTCCGCTCCATAGGAGACAGTGTGAGTGAAAAAACACACAGTTTAAACAGTTCAGATAAACTGGGGCCAGATTAAAAAAAAAAAAAGTACTCTCCCTCCAGCCGTAGTGCCATATTTACCATTATAGTGTGGTAACAATTCTAGTTGGCAAGTTTGCAAAGCCTTGTTTACTTGAATTTATTAATGTTTTCTAGCTTAGATTTTTACTGCTCAAAGCTAACATGCTTTTAGAGCATTTTTCTTCATGAATATATGTAGATACACTACCGTTTCAAAGTTTAGGTTCGGTAAATATTAAAGTCTCTTTTTCAGCTCACCAAGGCTGCATTCATTTGAATAAATATATATTTTAAAATGTAATTTATTCCTGTGATGCAAAGCTGAATTTTCAGCATCGTTACTCCAGTCTTCAGTGTCACATGATCCTTCAGACATCATTGTAATATTATGATTTACTGCTCAAGAAACATTTTTTATTATTATTATCGATGTTGTGCTGCTTACTATTTTATGGAAACTGTAATAGATTTTTTCCATTATCTTTGATGAATAGAAAGTTTAAAGGAACAATATTTATTTAAAATAGAAATATTTTAGAAATTTTATTATAAATGCCTTTACTGTCACTTACTGTCAGTTTAAGGCATCCTTGCTGAATAGTGTTAAGTTATGATACTATTGTGGATGATGCAGTCAGCATGGGACATTATATCCTACAACATCTAGACAAACCAGGGACTTATGTGAAACTCCTGTTTGTGGACTTCAGTTCAGCTTTCAATACAATCATCCCAGCACTCTGTAAATGGATCACCAGCTAGTGAGACTGCGGAAATTCATGTCAAACAGCCGCACCATCAGCACTGGTGCCCCTCAGGGATGTGTTCTCTCCCCACTGCTCTTCTCCCTTTACACCAACGACTGCACCTCTACTGACTCAAGCTCCTGAAGTTTGCAGACGACACCACAGTCATCGGCCTCATCCAGGACAGTGACGAGTCTGCATATACTGTAGAAGCAAGGTCGAGCAGCTGGCTGTCTGGTGCAGTCTTAACAACCTGGAGCTCAACACGCTCAAAACAGTGGCGATGATTGTGGACTTCAGGAAAAGTCATTCAAATTCCTTTTTTTAAATTTTTTTTTATTACTGACATCAAAGTTTTTAGCAGTAGTGTATGTATCATGATACTTGTTGCCCAAAGGCAACTTCTGCAGAGATGAGCAGCAATGAGAAATGTTGTCCTGCCAAATTATATAAATTCAGTACTCTACACTTGCTTTCAAGCAGTCTCAGGTGCAATTCCTTGGTGTAAGGCTGAATTTATATAATAACAATAATTCATTACATTTATATAGCGCTTTTCTAGGCACTCAACGCACTGTACATTGTCAGGGGGATCTCCTCATCCACCACCAGTGTGCAGCATCCACCTGGAATTTAGAACTAAATAAATGGAACTTGGATTGTCAAATGTACTCTGCTATGCACCAGGGGCTCTAAATGGCCTGAGCTGTAGCTACAACTTTTAACCATCTGTAAAAGATGTAATCTAAACAGAACCAGACATAAAACAGTCTTCGTTTGCTCCATTAGATGTTGTTGTATGGGGGCCATGGGGTGTCATCTGCTGCTGATCTCTGGGGTAAAGCGTGTTTTTACATCAGCTTCCACTGACTGTTACATGATGTCAAAGCTCACAGCATTGAATTCCCCTGCTAATGCCATTAAAAATGGCCTCTGGGAGAACGTCGCTGACACTGAGCCTCCGTAATGGAAAGCCATGACAATACTTTGAAACTAAACGGAGCCTGGTCTTATATAAATAACTGCAAAACTGTGGCACTACAGTATATTAACTTAAATTTGGTTGTGTTGAGCTATACAATTTAAAAGCAGTTAGTGAAATTATCTAAATGAGCTTAAATACAGTACATTAAAATTTATTTATTTTGAGCTTAGTAGATTGTAGTATAGAACATAAAAATCTGTTGTGTAGATGCATTATTGGATTTTTTTGTGTGTGACAGTCTGCCAGACTTAAGTTGTACAGTTGCATGGCAGTAATTTAGTTATAAAGTTGAAGTTTCAATGTCTTCTAGGTTAGGGTGGTAGAAAAACACAAGCATTTAGTTGCAACACTAAAAAAGATAAAACGTAAAAAAATAAACAATTTATGTTTATTAATAAACAACCATAAAAAAATTATAATAAAAGACGAATGAATAATAATACATTGTATCCTATCCTTGTTTTTATACATTGTCTTATGTTTTTTAAATGATATTTTCTGCATTGTGTTGAACATTCTATTTCTGATGTTTTTATTATAATTTTTTTTGTTAAATTTAATTCTATGTTCAGAAGGTCATAAAAAGCATTTCACTGCACATCGTAGTGTATGCTTGTGTGTGACCAAAAAATAAAATAAAATAAATTATATAAATTTTATTCAAATCTATTCAGTTTATTTAGTTGCTTGCTTATTTATTTACTTTTTTTCCCCCTGGCTTTACCATAGAAGTAAAAGTTGTTGACATGACAGTCACATAAAAATTGTGAGGGACAGCCTGTCATTGCTCGTGCTACAACCACAAACAATTTCTTCACAAAATATGTTTTAATTTTGAGCTTTTTTCTCTTTTAGGTTGTTATTGGGGATAAAGTGGTTTTGAATCCCGTAAATGCAGGACAGCCTCTACATGCCAGCAGCCATCAGTTGGTGGACAATCCTGGCTGCAACGAGGTTTATCTGCTTTTTCTTTCAGTTTTATCCTTTTGTGCATTACACCATGTAGTGTGAATGTATGTAAATAACACTATTAGTACAATTCTGCTCTTAACGGCTTTGCAATAAGTGCTTTAAATGGAAACGGACTGTCTGTAAACCAGTGCTAAATTAACTTCTGCTGCATAAAACTGGAATTAATGTCCATGCAATTAGAACATCCTGAACCCAGTGTTAGTGTGAAAGCTATTATGCTATGATAACACTAATTTAAGAGCCACTTTCTCTGCCAGAATGTCTCTGCATTGTGAATGATTGTTTTTAGTAAGTGCTCATGCTCAAAAAATACCATAGTTTGTCTTATGATGCTCCCTCCTCCCTTTGTCCTCTCCGTTCTCCTCAGGTGAACTCGGTGAACTGCAACACTAGCTGGAAGATTGTTTTATTTATGAAATGGAGTGACAACAAGGAAGCCATTCTTAAAGGGGTAGGTGATTCACAGACACATGACATATTTTAGAATGTGATGTTGCTAATTCCTTCTTTCTGGTTGCTAAGGGTGACGTGGTTCGGCTGTTTCATGCCGAGCAGGAGAAGTTTCTCACTTGCGATGAACACAGGAAGAAGCAATATGTGTTCCTGCGAACCACCGGCCGCCAGTCTGCCACCTCTGCCACCAGCAGCAAAGCATTGTGGGAAGTGGAGGTAAGTTGCATGTGTTGTCCATTAAGAAAATCTTCACAAATTAACACAACTTCATTAAATGGCCTAAATACCATCGCCAGAAGTAAAAACTAAAATAAGGCTACAAACGAACTACAACACAGTCACTTGACTTATGTCACTAACAATATGCTTCCCCCTACTCTTTTAATCTTAAATCCAATCAAAATTCTTTATTTAAAATCTACAAGTTGAAAAGTTTGTGTTTGCAAGAGTCCCAGTATAAACAACAAGGCTGTAAAAGCGGACAAGTGAGAAGATGAGTTTTCCTTTTCGGCTTTATAATGTTTATTCAGTCACTCCATTTTTTTTTTTGTGATTCAGCAATTGTGGAGCACAGGGCAAAATCAACAAAATGATGTTGTTTTTTTGTGATCCTTCATAATTCAGCATTTAACTGCAAAATAAGCACAAAAGAAACCCAAAAAACAAACACAGCAGAAATCGGTATGGGTCCATGCGTTAGGTCTTAAAGTGACAGCAGCCTATAAACCTGCTGCTGTCTGACTGAAGAACTTTAGTAGCTTTAATAATGACCTGCGTATATTGAATTCATACGGTAAAAACTGTGCAGTGTTTTATTTTACATGTGATTATTCAATTTCTGTAGTAGTTTGTACCTGAATACTAAACCCACCTGAAAAACTTAACGCACTCTTTATTTCCTTTTTATCTTTTAATTATCTTTTGATTTGTATTTATTTTTAATAACAAATATAAAATAAATTAACAATTTTTAATAATTCAACAGACCGGAGTCAATTATTCCGCTTATACTACAGTTGCCACACTTCACATATTGTTCAGATGATATATTTCAAGACATTCGCCAGGTTTTTGACCTTAAAACGCTCTTGTGTGTAGGATTAATTTATTATGCATCTCATCCAACGCCTCCGTTGTTAATTCCAAAGCGTCATTTTAGACCTAGTAACGGAGGCTTGAGCCATTGATAGCAGACTAAGGCAGTTAATAATGAAGTTATTAGACAGAGAGAGGGAGGGAGAGAGAGAGAGAGAAAGATAGATAAATAGAGTATGTGCTCTCCATACATATTAAAACGTAACTTTGTGGCAAAAACATAGAAATAATTTAATTTTTTTATTATTTTGTTTACTAAATTTATTTGCTTGGTCAGTATCATTGTGGGTTTTGATTATTTTGCTGTTGTAGGCTGTAAGGACCTTTGAAATAACTAAAATCATTTGCCGAAGTGATATGGACATGTAATGTGGTCAAGACCTGCCTGGAACTACTTTAGCTATGCGTTTTCCTGAAAATAATTGCACACCTTTGAACATTCATCAGCCAATCAGATTCAAGCATTCAGCAGCCCCATAGTGTGTATATATATATATATATATATATATATATATATATATATACACACAGACATGGACAAAAG
>NW_015539898.1:1691787-1698400 GCF_001515605.1 Sinocyclocheilus anshuiensis | reverse complement strand
GACACATTTTGGGTTTTGCAAAGTTTGCTGCTTCAGTATTTGTAGATTATTTTTCCACATGTTTCAATGGTATACTGAAAAACAAAAATAAGCATATAAGTTTTAAAGGCTTTTATTGGCAAAAAAAAAAAAAAATTTATATATATATAAAATGAGACAATATTGACAGTGTTGACCCTTGTTCTTCATAGCCTCTGCAATTCGCTCTGGCTTCTGGGCCAAATCCTGTATCATGCTGGAAAATGCACGGATCATCACCAAATTGCTCATGGATCGCTGGAAGAAGTCGCTCTTGCAGGACGTTTTGATACCATTCTTTATTCATGGCAGTGTTTTTGGACAGAATAATGAGAGAGCCCCCTCCCTCGGTTGAAATGCAACCCCACACATGGATGGTCTCAGGATGCTTCACTGTTGGCACAACACCGGACTCATGGTAGCGTTCACCTTTTCTTCGCCAAACAATCGATTTTCCAGATGTCCCAAACAGTCGGAAGGAATGTTGTTGTTGTTACAGCTTAACAAATTGCAGCTGACCTTGCTAGCTAGCTAAACTATTGTAATAATGTAAGTCCACTATAGGTTGTTTGCACATGACGTCACTGATGACGCGCGAAATGCAGCTGGAGGGCAGGAAGTGAATTTTCCCTCCATAGGAATCACTAGCAGAAACTCAAAATGCCAGTGTTTTGCATTGTTTATGGATTTTTAAATTGGCCAAACCGAGAAACCACAAGGAGCTTTTATCGTATACGAAAATGTGTTGTTCATAAGTGGGGAAAAT
Source organism: Sinocyclocheilus anshuiensis (assembly GCF_001515605.1). Taxonomy (NCBI): domain Eukaryota; kingdom Metazoa; phylum Chordata; class Actinopteri; order Cypriniformes; family Cyprinidae; genus Sinocyclocheilus; species Sinocyclocheilus anshuiensis. The sequence continues at coordinate 1,697,616 of NW_015539898.1, read as the reverse complement.
TCAAGAAATTGACTGAAAAACGCAGGAAAAAGTGGCCTGTAAACCTGCGTCTGCGGTCGGGAGGAGCGGAGCCGGATAATGCTCGTGTGTGCATCTGATATGATTAGTCAATTAATGTTAGCTGGTCATTTTGTGTCAGGATAAAAAAACAGTGAAATTTTTTGTGAAAAGTTAATTTTTTGGCCAATAAAGCTTTTAGCGATTATTTAAAATGCATCTGATCACAATAATCTAGAAACAATGTGAATGAACACCACAACAACTTTTGGCCATGACTGGTATGATATATATACACATAATATATTTGGCATTTAACCAAAACCCATTCTAAAAACACAAAAACTTGTTTATGGGTTGTAGGAGTTTTATTTTCACTTTGAGTGAACGGTCTCTTAAAGTATCTCATATGCTAATTGTGACATTCCTCCCAATCTCATATTTCAGGTGGTTCAGAATGACCCGTGTCGTGGTGGCGCTGGTTATTGGAATAGTCTTTTCAGGTTTAAACACTTGGCCACAGGACACTACCTGGCAGCAGAGGTGAGTGAGGTGTGTTCTACTAGCTCGGGATCCTCCCTCAGCTGTTCCCAGATCAGCACTAACCTCTCCCACTGGGTAGGGAACCTTACTAACTTCCTCTAGATTTTCTCTGGCTAAAAACTGCAGTCTGTAAGATTATCAGCATTCCTCTGAATGTTTCCGTCACAGCCTCAAACCTGCTCTGTTAGATGCCAAACTGGTTAAATCTTACATAGTGCAGCTTTAATCACTTCTGTGGTGCTGTTCTTTGAACGTGGCTAGCTTGGGTAGCCAGAGATGTTTAAGGATATTTTGACATAAACCGGGGGGGAAAAATATATATATATATTCTCAATCACAGTCCTTTTTTACTTCAAAATTTGATGCATTTCATAGGGAAACAGGATATACAATGGAAAAAAATGATCAAGGAAAAAACATCAGATCATTATCAGCCAATACTTTTGTATAGCCAATAATTTTGATATTGGAATTGGATTGGTTGTGAAAAAATAGTATCGGTGCATCCCTAGTTTTTATTTTAGTTTCATTTTAGTTTAATGCTTTTGATAATTTTGTTAGTATAATTTTTTTTTTGTAAACAAGTATTTATTTTGACTATTTAGGTTTAATTTATTTTTATGTCATTTTTAGGTTTTATTTATTTCCAGTTAGTAATGTTAGTGCTCATTTTCTTTTAGTTAAATTTTTCATCTAATATTTATATTTTATTTAATTTCAGCTTCATTTCAGTTAATATAAAAAAATGCTTTGACCTGTTAATGGTAATATTTTTTCTTAATAATAATGTACACCAATTATTTAAAGTGGGCCAAGGAACATATATTAAGAAAGTAAAAGGGGTTAATTTTTAAATCGTGTGCATAAGCCTTAAATAAGGGAAAGTCTTGTATTTATGTCAAGTCTTGAAACATATCTCTCTAACCAAGTAAGCCATACTCACAGATCAGGACCCTGACTTTGTGGTTTTATTAGGTTGTGCCTAATAAATCAATCAATTTCCTGATCAGTTGCCTGTCAAATAAAATAATCTGATTTCCTTTAGAATTTTTAGGACATTTTTGGTGATTTATCTGTCCACAGGTTAATCCTGACTATGAGGAAGAGTCACAGGAATCACGTTCATCTGTAAGTAGTTATATTTCTGTTAAATAGTTGGCATACAATTTAGGTGTATTATCAGCTTATCTAAACTGCTGGCTGAATTTTTGTTTCCTGTTCCAGGTGGCAGATTTTTCACCCTTTAACTTCCAGGTACTGTCAGACAAAGCTTATGTAGCTTCATCTTCATGCCAAAGGCCTTTAGTACTGTTCCCTATAATACTCTTTGCATAGCTCCAATGTATTCTATACAGTATGTGTTTGTGTTTTGTGCAGTTTTGTGTGATTTTATTGCTCATTATAGCTTTAAAATGTGGTTCTGTACATGTTATGATATATCAACAGCATTTGTGGGCAAAAGTCAGTCACAGTGTTATTTTAGTATTATTTAGTAATAATCTATAGTTTATTTTACAATTTATAAATATTTTGGCTTTTATTTTTATTTTAATTATGTTTTTATTTCATTTTTAGTTGTAGTAAAGTTAATACTTCAACCTTCATTTATTTCAGTTACTTTTCATTTCTAATTAATTTTCATTTAAGTTTATATATATATATATCAGCTTTATTTAAATTACTGAAAACAATTTTTATAGTTTAGTTTTGGTTTTAGTTAACAATAACAACACTGGTTACAATGAAAGTAACGGGGGAAACACATTGAATTAAATGTTAAAACACACATTGTTTCGAAAGTTTAGCTACAAAACATGAAATGTAAATGTAAAATCCCTACCAGCCTTTTTTTGTGCAAAATTAAAATGTTAAAACTGTTATGATTATATAAAGTAAACCCTGTAACTTTTGCATCATACGTGCATGGATGCAGAAAGGTGAATATTTACATCCAAAGAGAAAAATCCAAAACATAGGAACTGCACTGACATATTTTAAGGAACAAATAATGCAATTGTTTTAACAAAGATACAAGCTTCACATTTCTATTTTTAAAACCTTCAAATGCATTACTGATTTTTTAAAATAAGAAAATCAGGAACAAGTCAAAATAATAATAATAAAAAAAATGATTTTATGGCATAAATGCTGTTGAATCTAAATTGAATTGAAGCGCAGAATATTTCTTTAAGACAAATTCACAGTTTCATTTCAGAAAATAAATGCACTATTTAACTTAAAACAAATAAATAAAAAAGGAAGTAATTAGAAAAAATGTTAGCTATTTTTTCCTATTGAATTGATAGTTTATTTAACAGTTGGGGTTGAATAATTTCTAGAATGTATTCTTTAACCAACCACAAGGTGGCACTGTAGTTAGGAGTAAAGCAGTTTGAGCAGTGCAGCTCATCGCCTGTAGGTGGCAGTATAACACCTCGACTCGTTTTAAGCGGTCACTCCTGTTGCTAGTGTATGTCCTTACTAAGCTTTGCTCGCAATTCTCAATTTAATCATTGTTTCTTGATGACAGACCCTTTGCACAGGTTTGTGATATTCTATGACATTCTAGTGAAAATTTCCCATGAGTTTCCCTGAAATGAACCAAGAACAGCAGTTAGCTCTATTGTTGACTTAAAAAAATGCTAAACTTGTTAAAAAGAGTTTTCTTAAATAGACTTCTTAAAAGAGATTTCATATTCTTCTTTGTCATATTCTTGTATGCTTTGAGGAATTTCAGGTCGCATGCGAAGTTGTAAACATGTCATGAATCAAAGATTGTTTCATCGGCTAATGGCATCACTTAAGACCGGTTTTATTTCAGTCACATAATCAATAAGTGGAGCAAAGTTTTGTGTCTCCATGGTTACGTGTTCTCCTCTCTCCTCTAGCTTGACTCAGAGCATGAAGCTCTGCGAGCACGTCTGCGAACGCCCAACGAGAAGGTCATGTACACCCTCGTGTCTGTCCCCGATGGCAATGACATCTCCTCCATATTTGAGCTGGATCCCACCACCCTCAGAGGAGGAGACTCCCTCGTACCCAGGTACACATTGGACCATTTTTGGTTCATACCATTAAAGTCACTCAAGGTATAACCATCTCTAAATCCAGTACAGATTTAAATGTTACAGTTCAAAACTGTATATGTCATTAATTCATGTAGTGATACTATACAAACCTACCTAAACAGCCTTAATGTGCTTTGTAGAAGGCTATATGATGAATTATGAATGAACAGAATTTTGCATTAGCCCTGGATTTTAAACAGGGGGGGTAACACAAGTGACAAAAATATGATTATATATATATATATATATATATATATATATATTGTAATTTTTTGACCGACTGGCTGACTGGTTGATTGTTTTAAATAAAATGTTTACAGTTAAACATTTCTGCAATGCTTAACTTTAAAGTAAATATTTCTATAATCATCATTGAGAATAATTAGAATTGCAAAAAAATAAAAAAACAAAACCTTATAGTCCAGTATAACAGAATTTGCAGGGACATTGATTTAAATAATGTAAAAATGCAAAAAATATGTGTCTTTTTATGCAAAATGTAGACTAAATGACAAAATACAATTGTATATGATTTATTGGTGCATGCAGAGACTGTATAATGTCAATTGTGTTGGCAGGTCAGGGTTAATCAGACTTTGAGTTGGAGTGGCAGGTTTGCTGCTGTCAGTTTGAGCTCTGAGTAATGTGAGATTCCTGTTTATGATAAGTTCAGACCGTACACATGAGATTCATGCCTCTTTCTCTGATTCCCTCACTTTCTGTTGCCTGAAAAAGTTGTGTAGAGTGTAATATGATCAGACTCGAGATTTTGCCCCTGACTGTGGACATGAAAGCCCATCCAAAATACACACAGCAGCTGATAATGTTTTCATGCCTGCGGGATATTTGAATTAAGTAGCAAACGACCCTAAATGAACCTAATGAGAAAACCGACTAGTGTGTCTGATTCATGCAGCTATGGATATAAGTCACAGGAAATATGTCATTTTGCACGCACACATCTCATGATGTCTTGGATCTCTTGAGGTCTGGCGACTCTTTTTGTTTGTTTTTAACTCTTGTCTCAGTGAATCATGTGTGTTGGATCAAGAGAGATGCCAAACTTGGAAAAATGCGCACATGCGATCACGTCTACTCACACACCCGTCAGACTCTTTGACCCAAACGCTTCCAGGGTGGAGTGTGCACGTGTCACATTGTGTGTGTGTGTGTGTGTGTGTGTGTGTGTTTTCCTCATTCAGATACCTGCAGATTATGATTTTTCTTTCTGAAAATAGCCAGGAAAGTCCCAACAGGGTGCGGAGGCAGGAAATCAGGGTGACCGTGCACTTTGCCAGCGTGATATCTTTCCATGTTGTTGAAACATGTTGTTAAAACAGAAGCCAGATGTTGCGTAACCATCCACCCCCAGACTCCCTTATTTATATAAGCAATCACTTGGAAAATGATTTTTATGAAGTAATCTTCCTTACAGCTCAGAATCCGAGCATAGTGGGGGAAATTCAGTTTTGAGATTTAATGAGCGAATCACATGAAGATGTCCAGATTATAGTTAAATGCAGTATGTAATTGTGTGTATATGTTTGTGTGTGGGGTGTCCGCATGAAATTAAATGTACAAAACTGATTTAATATACATAGAAAGCATATTAAATGCAAGTAAAGTGTCTACTTTAATGTTTCAGATAACTTTTGAGATTATTATGTTCCTTCGTCGTTCAGCATGACAGATATATTTATGTAAAAATGAAACCGCATACATATTCTGACCTGTACTTATTAAAATATATAAAAGAATAAGTGATCATACTAAATTTTATTATTAAAAATTCTTGCTGGCAAATGGGTAAAACCTAGTGGTTTGAAGGATTGTAGCAAGGATTGGTAAAGATTTAAAATGACAATTAATTATTATTTAGATTTATATGCTTAAAGAGAGTCTTTTAGAGCATTTTTTGGTACATAAACTATTGTGAAATTGAAAAACATTTTAGTGTGTGTCTTCTGTAAATCATGATAAAAATGTGTAATAGTCATCATTTTTTGCTCAAGATAAATAAATAAATAATATAAAAAATTAAATAGGTCACATTCTAATGTATAGAAAAAAACTAAATTTAAAGCTGTAATAAACTTTTATTGTTTTGGTGCTTGAAAACCCCTTTTGTCTTTACTCTTGACTTGTCTGTGTGTGTTTGTGTATGTAAATATATATATATATATATATATATATATATATATAATATTTTATTTATTATTTA
>NW_015539898.1:1687459-1691673 GCF_001515605.1 Sinocyclocheilus anshuiensis | reverse complement strand
TTTTATATATTTATATCTTTTATTTTACCCTTTACCGTTTGAGATGTTTTCCATTGTTGCGTTATTTTCTTCCAAATTTGCATTGCCCTAATCGTATCTGGTAGTTAAAATTTTTTTTTTTTTACTTTTGATATACTTTTTTATTTTCATTAAAAAATTTTTTTTGCAATGTGGTCATTAAAAAAAAAAAATCTTAATTTTCAAAATGTGACTTTTTATTAATTTCTTGTGATGTAGTGGTGATATAGGACCCAGAAACTATCTTCACAGGTTTCTATTTGAATGCAGTCTGATTCATGTGAACATGAGCTGATGATGTCAAAATGATGGATGTGTGTTTGTGTCTTGAATCAATAGCTGCTTCTTTGTATATTGAGCCTATGGACTTTGAACACCTCTGTAGATTATGCGGCCCTCTCAATAACATGCTTCGAATTGACTAAGCCGCTGACAGGAACGGTCATATGTGACCCTGGACCACAAAACCAGTCATAAGGGTCAATTTTTCGAAATTGAGATTTATACATCTGAAAGCTGAATAAATAAGCTTTCCATTGATGTATGGTTTGTTAGGACAATATTTGGCCGAGATACAACTATTTGAAAATCTGGAATCTGAGGGTGTAAAAAAAAAAATCTAAATATTGAGAAAATCGCCTTTAAAGTTGTCCAAATGAAGTTCTTAGCGATGCATATTACTAAAAAATTGTGTTTTGATGTATTTACAGTAGGAAATTTACAAAATATCTTCATGGAACATGATCTTTACTTAATATCCTAATGATTTTTGGCATAAAAGAAAAATCAATCATTTTGACCCATACAATGTATTTTTGGCTATTGCTACAAATATACATCCCAGCGACTTAAGACTGCTTTTGTGCTCCAGGGTCACATATGTATAACAAGCTGGCATTATCTTGTATGTCTGAGTGCTGCGAGTGTGTGTGACAGAGATGATCTTTGTTTGATCCTAGTAAAAGGATTTTCAAAGTCATGGCTTTAAGTGTGACCTAAAATACCCTCAGTCTCACTAACCAGCAGCCCTTTCACGGCACAGGAGGGCTGTAGATGTGACTAATTAGTCTAAGGTGGCACAGGGGGCACATGCACACATACATACACACAAAGGTAAGCCTGTTAGTCACATAAGCCGTGCCTGATGTCCTCTTGTGGCCCATCTAAAGCATGTTTATGTATGTGACAAAGTGTGTTTGTGTGAACTATTTGGCCAAATTGTACTTACTTGTGCGAGTGTGTGTATAATTGTATAGATGTGTGTACAAGTGTGTCCTGTGAGTGAATGATCTCTGTGACTTTGGTTACATTCAAGCCACAAGTTGAAGGAGGCCCAAATCAGATCCTCATGAAAGGACAGGCCTTCACATGATGTGACACAGCGCTGGGTGACAGTGTGAACTGCAAAAATCATATTTTCAGTTTCATATGTCAATCTGATATGAATTTGACAATTTAACTTTTAAGCATAAAACTAGGCTCTGGAATAAAAAAAAATAGAATTAGTTTTTTATTGATAGACTCTAGGCTTTTAAAGACTTTTTAAGCATTTTTCTTATAAATATATGTATATTCAATACCGTTAATAAATTTGGACCTTTCAAGACCTTTCTCTGTTATGATCACTCAGGCTGCATTTATTTGATAAAAAATGCAGTAAAAGCTGTAATACTGTGAAATATTATTCCAATTTAAAATGACTGTTCTCTGTTTTAATAAATGTTACGATGTAATTTATTCCTGTGATCAAAGCAGAATTTTCAGCATCATTACTCTAGTCTTCAGTGTCACATGATCCTTCAGAAATCATTCCAATATGCTGTTCTGCTGCTTAATATTTCTGTGGAAAATGTAATGCATTTTCAGGATTCTTTAAATAGAATATTTAAAAGAACAACATTATTTGAAATGATTTTTTTTTTTTTTCTGTCACTTTTGATCAGTGTAATGCACCCTTGCTGAATAAAAGTATTAATTATGCTCAAAAAAAGAAAAAAAAAAATTGTACTGAGTACTGACCCAAAACTTTTAGAGTTGACCGCATGTTTTAGAGGTGACACTCTCTCTCACACATGCACCAAAAAAAAACAAAAAGGCAAAATCATGTCCTGGGTGGAGGATTTCTTTACGTCAGTAATGTTCTTTGTACCATTATTAAATTTGTTTTAATTGCTTCCTCTCATGCAATTTGTCACCATCCTCCATGGAGTATAAACTTGACTCATTGTCTCTCTATCTCTATTTTTTTTTTAAATATATATTTCTGATAATGCCACAGTGTTTTACACATGCAGCTCAGTTTAGATGCATCGCCTGTTTAGACCAGTGCAGCATTTAAAATATCATGTTAACAGCCTTGTGAAAAACATATTGGGTTGCACGGTGGAATGCAGTGTGAACGTCGCCTTAGTGTGCAAGAGTAATGTGAACAGGTGCATTGTGCTTTTGGCAATTTAGTAAAGCAAGAGTGAATTAACAATCTGGCCTGACAGGGCTTGCTCGTAGGGGTGTGTTTATACACCACACACACTTACACACTAAGAACAATAGAGGCTTTGATAGCCATAAGGTCTGTGTGTGTGTGTAACTGCCGTAGCTTCCCGCAAGCGCTGTTGGAGTCAGCGGCAGGGACACACAAGCCTTAAAGCAAATTACTTAAACTTACTATGTCAGAAACACCTGAACATATCTGATACAATTGCAAAAGAGCTCAATTACATCTGACTTAATAAATATTATGTTCCATAGCTTAGAGTTGCGGTGTCTGGTTAGTGAGTTTGTGGCACAGATGTTTCTTTGACATCCTCAATAGAGCCACTGTTTGGCCTTAAATGTTGGATTCAACACCACATGAGTTTACAGGGGTCACAATGACCTGAAGGCTCCCCACCCCCCATATACAGCGCTGCTTGAAAGTTTGTGAACCCTTTCTTTTTTTTTTTCTCTATTTCTGCATAAATGTGTCCCAAAACATCATCAGATATTCACACAAGTCCTGAAAGTTGACAAAGAGAATCCAATCAAACAAATGAGACAAATATATACTTTGTCATCTATTTATTGTGGAAAATTATCCAATATTAAATATCTGTGAGTGGCAAAAGTATGTGAAACTCTAGGATTAGCTGTTAATTTGAAGGTGAAGTTAGAGTCCATCTGTTCATTGGTGTTTTCAACCAGTGGGATGACTATCAGGTGTCAGTGCCTGCTCTGTTTTATTTAAAGAACCGGGATCTTTCAAAATCTGATCATGTTTGTGGAAGTGAATTATGTCATGAGCAAAGGAGATCTCTGAGGACCTCAGAAAAAGAGTTGTTGTTGCTCATCAGGCTGGAAAAGTTTGCAAAGCCATCTCTAAAGAGTTTGGACTCCACAATCCACAGTCAAATTCAAGACCATTGTTACCCTCCACAGGAGTGGTTGACCAACAAAGATCACTCCAAAAGCAAGACGTGTAATAGTCTGTGAGGTTGCAAAGAACCCCAGCTAAAGGCCTTTCTCACATTGGCTAATGTTAAAGTTCATGATTCCACCATCAGGAGAACACTGAACAACCATGGTGTGCATGGCAGAGTCGCAAGGAGAAAGCCACTGCTCTTTACCCATTAAGCAGATCGTACATTTTGATATCTCTAATGTGTGTTATTGTTATTGAGTCTTTTACCAATTGTTTCATCCTCAGGAGCTCATATGTGAGACTGAGGCACTTGTGCACCAATACATGGGTCCACAGCACCAACAACCCCATCGACAAAGAGGAGGAGAAGCCAGTTATGTTACGGGTGGGTAATTCACCAAAAACACTTATCATGCAATTTAATCTGATTTATTGTTTTAGCAGCTGTTGAAATAATAATAATAATAATCATTTATTATTTATATTATTGTTATTATTTAAATTATACATTTGTTTAAATTATATTATTAAATTATTATTTTAATAAATATAAGTATTGTTTTAAATATACTGTAATTAATATTAGTAAATGTTAAATATTGTAAATATACCCACCTTATTTTTCAACATGGAAGTAAGCCGTTTTCTATGAATGTGTGAGACCTCCGGTTCATTAGGGAAATAGAGAGAAGAATAACAATGTGCAGTAAACGGTAAAACTGTTTACACTACAAACCAGTGTGTTCATCAATTAAGACAATACATTAAAATAATATGGCAAGACACAAGTTTGCAATAT